>NC_089820.1:66806326-66918826 GCF_029633855.1 Hoplias malabaricus
TGCGTGTGGTGTAGTAGTAAATCCTACTTTAGAACGGTCCGTACAAGAAGTGGTCTTTGGTTTGCGTTCAGCAGTGAGTCAAAGTCCCACTTCATTTCTTTCATTTCCTTTCAAAACAACCATTAACTAGAACTGATTTATTTGGTGTTGTCAAAAAATTAAGCAGAAAACATATGTAACAGAAAACAACAACTGTCCATGGCTCTGTTTTGCCGGCCACAGGCTTGAAGCCCAGTGTAAGGCGCTGAGGTAAAGTTTAGTTCATTATTTTATAATGAACTTATAATGGAAAAAGTATTATAATTTTATAGATGCCATCTGCGATTTTCCCCAGTGTTTCAACTTTTTGAAACAGCTGTTATACTGACAACTAGTAGCCTGGATGTGTCACAGTACTAAATTTATTTTAAACTTGGTTGTCTGCGTATGGTAGACCCGCTCCATGGAGCATAAAACTACTTCATTCAGAATCTACAAATACATTCATTCATTCATTATCTGTAACCCTTATCCAGTTCAGGGTCGCGGTGGGTCCAGAGCCTACCTGGAATCATTGGGCGCAAGGCAGGAATACGCCCTGGAGGGGGCTCCAGTCCTTCACAGGGCAACACACACACACCTACTTTTGAGTCACCAATCCACCTACCAATATGTGGTTTTTTTTGGACTGTGGGAGGAAACCGGAGCACCCGGAGGAAACCCACGCGGACACAGGGAGAACACACCAACTCCTCACAGACAGTCACCCGGAGGAAACCCACGCAGACACAGGGAGAACACACCACACTCCTCACAGACAGTCACCCGGAGGAAACCCACGCAGACACAGGGAGAACACACCACACTCCTCACAGACAGTCACCCGGAGCGGGAATCGAATCCACATCTACAAATACAATTGATTGTTATGTTTATTTCTATAAAGGTCAACATACATAAGAAATAATTTCTTTAGTAATTATTATGCAATCATGCCACCACTGCTGGTCTCCGGGATGTTGGTGATGAAAACTGGAAACTGCATTCCCTCCATGTAATATAGAAGGTAAGACTTTTCAAGGTAAATCCGTTTTGACTGATTTATAAATCATATAAACTGTGACAAGCGATTAATATATTCAGATAAGTCTTATTTATCCATCCATTCATTCATTATCTGTAAGCTCTTATCCAGTTCAGGGTCACGGTGGGTCCAGAGCCTACCTGGAATCATTGGGCGCAAGGTGGGAATACACCCTGGAGGGGGCGCCAGTCCTTCACAGGGCAACACACACACACATTCACTCACACACTCACACCTACGGACACTTTTGAGTCGCCAATCCACCCACCAACGTGTGTTTTTGGACTGTTAGAGGAAACCGGAGCACCCGGAGGAAACCCACGCGGACACTGGGATAAGTCTTATTTAGATGACTTGAATTATAACAGAATGCAGTGCTTTGTATATGGAACAAAGTTTATTCAAATCAGAGCACATAAACATGCACTGAAATGTGCTTTGAATATAAAACCTTTTTTTCCTGTTGTGTTTAGAGGTATGTGCTTGTGTGTGAGGTGAAGGTGAAGTGCATCTTTCTGGATGCTCTATATTACTATAAGTGCTGTGTAAGGTCTTCAGACCCTTTTTGATCCTCCTTGACCAATTCCAAAGCACCATTCAGAAACTTTATCTTAATGTCTCCAGCTGTCTTAATCAGATTTCTTGCCTTAAAGCAATTCTATGGTAAGCTTTTACTTTTCTTAATCTACTGCACAGTAAGAAGGAAGTAGGAATGACACCATGAGGAACTTTGAGTGAATCTGTGGCAGAGCTCATGAGGACAAACCAGAAAACAGTCAACTAATGCTCTCAGTGTAAACCAAATCAAAAGCATTTTCTATGTATTAACCTCCTTCTAAAGCAAAACAGACCTGCTTTAACAGAAGTATGTGTTTGCAGCCAGAGGCGTTATTCGGTCCACATGGCCCCCTGAGAAATTCATTGTGTGGCTGTGCCACAGAGGCATGAATTTTGACTTGGTGTTTCATAACCAGAGACACTGTGGTTTTACAATTTGAGTCGGGCAGTTTGATCCGAAACTTGTTTTGGTTTCGGAAAAAGTGCTGAATGCTAAAGCTGTGTTTGTGTATTTTTGCGGAACTCATGCCAAGGACATTTCTCCCTGAGCAGATTCAGAATTCTGAATAACTGGTTCATAATGTAGCACAGACTTAGAATTTAAAGGCATCACAAGTTGTGAAATACTATACATTCTCAGAAAAAGAGTCACTGTGGTGGTGACTTGCTCAGTCATTGTGGTGAGACCATCTCAGGACCTTTAATTTGGGAACATAATTGGATGATATTTTATTTTCATTGCAGAATTTGAGGTCAAATAAATATTCTAAAAGCTGTTTCAATTTCAGACTTTTATTTTTTATTTGCAGTTTAACCTTCACATTGTAATGAATAATTCACTTGTACCAGGCATTTATGTCGGAGAGTGTACATCAATGTGTGAATTGTACAAAGACATTTAGCATGGTCGGCTTTATCAAACTTATCAAAAAAGTACCACATCTCACATGATTAAAAGAATATTATATATATATACATAAACATACGTACATAGATCATAGTGGACATTGTTCTCAGAGACTTACCATAAACGGCAAAATGTGAATTACATGTATTTCATCACTGAAAATACACATGCATTACAATTGTTTGTGACTCATACCATTTTTCTGCTGCTGCATTTAAAGAAACAAATGTCTGTGAATAATTATAGACCAGTCGACAATAGATCAAGCCACTTGATCTCGAGTGTGACAGTATTGTATGTAGGAAGGAACTTCATGGGTGAAATCATCTGTTTTTCAGAAAGTATTGAGATTTGTAAGTGACTCAGTGGAATGCCTGTTTTCGCTATCTGGACCGGCATCTGCTACTTCCATAACAGCTTCTGGCCGAGATATCAGCGATCATAAAGACATGTGTATTTGATTTAGCCCACGCTGGTAGCTGTTTCTCCAAGTCTCCTGGCTGACCTGCTGCCATTATCATATCATTACTCTAAAATCATTACGTTCTTGCTCTTAAAACACGTGCAGGTAAAATTACGCGAGTAATTCCAGGTTTTTGCCATGGCGGCTGGAATAACTCCTTGTAAAGACATGCTTTCAGACAGTTTTGATGTGAAGTAGGGCTTTCCATAACATACTTATGGGCAGTTTCCATCATTTACAACAACAGTTACATGAACTAATAAAGACTTGTAAAATCCGAATTGACAAAAATGTCCCAAATTGATTTTCATTTATGTATTAGCAAAGTGTGTTATATATAGTAGCATATATATATGAAACTGGTTCTCCATCATAAATATATGGCACAATTACTTAAGAGACTAATTAACCTAAAATAATTGATGCAGTGAGAATCTTAAAGAGGACAAAACTGAAGTTGTATGCAGTGGAGCTGTAGTGTGATTACAAATGTATTAAATTAAAGAATAATTTATTGCAAAGAAGCATACAAGAATTTAAAAGATCTTCTTAGAGACCAAATTTCAATCACCCCCTGTCTTTTCTAGAGAACCACTGACAATTCCTTTTTACTTTCTCTAGAAACTAACATTTCCACAAGAGGAGGACAAGATCTCTGCAATGAAGCATTCCTTCCATTGGTGTAAAACTTTATAAACCTGTGTTTGGATTGCCCAGATGGTCCAATTTTCATGGGTTATGTAGAGAATTCATAAATGCTGACCCTTCTCACTTTCATTAGCTCTGATTTACCACACCTTTGCCCTTGCACTTTTCAAACCCACTTCTATAACCCTGCACTGTTAGCACTGTTAAGTTCCATCTGTCCAATCACACGCAATGCCATCAGGAGGGTGAGGGCAACACATGCATCATCGATGCTTCTTTTCAATCCACTGCTAACACAACGCCAATAGACAACTCAACACGCTTGGAGGAGAATGCTAACTAGAGCTGTTATATCAGAGACAACAATGCTGGCTTGCATTTTCTTTGTGGTAAAGGGAAGAAAGGAGGTCATTGTACACACCCAGTTTGAGCAATTCCAGTTGTGCCGTCTTGGACTCCCTGCCTTGAATGATGTCAGGTAAATTATTTCTTCATTGTGTACTATATACAAATATGTATTTATCAGAATTTCCATGTATTCTTCGGTATGTTTATGCACTCTCTTGTAACCCTTTCTGATCCTGTGGCGAATGTCTCCTCAGGGACAAATTAAGTTGACTCAGTTACATAACAGAAAGTATGAGACTGGCCTGTGATAAATAACTTCACTCATAAGCATCCCAGGTTTGTTTTAACCAGTGAAATGTATTCATATCCCCAATCGTGAAGACCCTACACTTGTTTATCCATGATCTCAGTTTTCCCCATTTAATTCCTGGAAGTGTATGAAAACAAACACTGCTTCATACACACATCATTCTTCACATGTGAGTGTCTACACGGAACCAGCAGAATGCAGTTAGTGATAACAGAAACACTGAAAATGTTGGCACACGGTTTTATGATTATGTTTGGGAGAGAAGTCCCGCCAACACATGCTCTGGTGTTGATTTGTGCAAACAGCCATTAGAAATGAGCTTCAATTATTATTTTTTAAGTTCAGTATTAAACAAAAGCCATCCAAATCACAATGTTTGCCTGTTGCCATCAATAATATGGTGAGCAAATCATAGCACTGGACCCTGGTTATACTCCAAATCCAAGCAGCTATATCATCAGTATGTTTTCTCCAGCTGTGCACTGATACCCACAACTTGGGCCAATAGCTCTGGAGGCAAGAAGGAGCACGTCACCTAGCAACTATTGTTTGCTTTCCTATCTGGCACAATAAATTACATATAAAAAAACAACAGGTGCAGATTTCTCAAGTTGAAATACATCAAAGCTGTAAAGACCCCCACAGTCCTAATGCAGAGGGTACTCTTGGTCCAAACCGTGTTCAATATTAATCTTCCCCATTGAAAGGAATCAGTCCAAGACTGGGCTCTGTCCTCTCAGTCATTCATTCATTATCTGTAACCCTTATCCAGTTCAGGGTCGCGGTGGGTCCAGAGCCTACGTGGAATCATTGGGCACAAGGCGGGAATACACCCTGGAGGGGGCGCCAGTCCTTCACAGGGCAACACAGACACTCATTCACTCACACCTACAGACACTTTTTTTTTGAGTCGGCAATCCACCTAACGTGTTTTTGGATTGTGGGAGGAAACCGGAGCACCCGGAGGAAACCCACGCAGACACAGAGAGAACACACCACACTCCTCACAGACATTCACCTGGAGGAAACCCACACAGACACAGAGAGAACACACCACACTCCTCACAGACAGTCACCCGGAGGAAACCCACGCAGACACAGAGAGAACACACCAAACTCCTCACAGACAGTCACCCGGAGCAGGAATTGAACCCACAACCTCCAGGCCCCTGGAGGTGTGTGACTGCGACACCTACCTGCTGCGCCATCGTTCCGCCCTCTCTGTCCTCTCACTATGTCTAAAAGTTTGTAGCAAACTGTCCTCTTTGCTACAGTAACAACTTCTACACTATTTTGAAGGCTTAACTCTAGATGTGTGACAGTTCTAGAAGGATTAGTTTGTATTCAGCCACACGAACATTTATGACTTGAATGATTACTTTGTTCTGGGTCACTCAGATGTATGAATGTATAGACAGAGGTCCATGTCATAAAATGCAGTTGCATTACTCCACAGTTCAACACTGCATATACTCTTCTAGCTCATGCTTGGCCATGGTGAGCTTAGGCTCATTTGCAGCTGCATTTTTATGATGATTACAGCAACCGAAGTTTCCTAACGTAACTGATTACTGTAATGTATTTTAATCACCTTGAGTCAGACTGTTCCAGAGAGGTCAGGGATGAGGAAGCTGTGGAAGATGTGGTCATGTAGTGAGGCCGTGTGGTTCTGGAACCACCGCGAGTGATTTAGTGATGGAATAGCACACAGGGTTGGGCAGTAAATATCAGGCTTTAACGGGACAGGAGTTTGGCTTGGGTTCTGGAGGACTTCATTGGGAAAACATGGTCAGAGTAGGTGCCATTTTATGTAATGAGCTCTGATGTTCTTCACAACATACAGCACGGTGTTAGGTACTAGATAGAAACATATATAGACTGATATCAGATATCGGATGGAGCTCATTCACTCTTCAGGACACAGTTAAAGCATTTGTACGTATATCTCCATAAAAAGCACTGTTAATAGAATGGGACTCTATGGAGCCCCTATATATGACACAGTCAAGAAACAAGGAGTTCGTACATGAACAAGTTACATTTATGAATTACTATGGATGTTGGTGGGACTGTAGTGTGTGTCAGGGTGGGAGATGTTGGAGTGTGGATTAGCCAGAAGTGATGTAATATTCATCATCTCTACTCTTAGTATCAAAGTCATTTAAAGCCCTTGTCAGGAATTTCTGTGCACTGTGGTCTAGCTTTGAACCCCTTGAGCTCAGTGTAATGCACCAGTGCAGACTTGGCAGGACACTGCAGGCTGTGAAACATGCTTCTGTCCATTTATATACAGTCACTGCCGTAACTAACCCCACCCCACACCCATCTTTGCAGATCAAATTTATGCCAGAAGGAAAGCAGAGCTCTCAAATGTAATGAATGTTAATGTAATACAGCTTTGTTTAAAATTGATCTGCATCATTTCTATTGGTCCAGGCCTCATTAAAAGTTTATAAACGTTCAAAAATATTTACAACACATTATAGCCAAAAGATTTTAAAGACCTCATCATAAAATGTCCTACGATATCATGGATGTTAATAGGTAGTTTGACCTCCTCGTCTGTTGTTACGGCTTCTACTGAAGGTTTTAGACCATCTATCGCTCTACAGAATGCTCCACAGTTCCACAGCCCAGTTTTGAGGACCTTTATACCACTCTAGCTGACACTTGGCATTGCGCATAGTGACCCTGAGCACGCTGGGTGTATACAGTAGAGGAACTAAAATAAAAATGGATCTGGTTGACGTATGAGCCTTGTTTAGAAAACACATCAGTGTTATGTCTGTCACTGGGATTCAGGGGCAAACTGGAGTTATTATAAAAGGCTCATTAGTGTTACCCATTTTTATTTTGGACTCAAGGGTCACCTAGAGACCACCTCTATTTCAAGAAGGAGGATAAGGTCTTCCGCTCTCAGCAGTGAATCATGCCTATTAAAAACCTGGCTGCCTCAACATGATCTTTGTCTCAGGTGAAATGCAAAGTGGATTCTGGCTGCTATGGAGCTTCCCATTGTAAATGTGCTGGAGCAGGGTCCGTTTTTCCGATTTGGAACGGGCCTGATGTATATACTCTACATGGGACAGTTTTGTACTGCGCGGATTCTGTGATGGAGCCCGGTTTTCCAGAGATCAAGGCCAGAATCCTGATGTTTAAATGGCTCCAGTCAGGGGATTGTGTAGGTCATTAGTCATTATTCTTTTGTCTTTCAGATCAGAGCCAGATGCGTACAGATCAAGATAAAAGGTACTCTGCCAATGCACTCCCCACAGCTCCAGCAACTTCAACAATGACAGCAATGAGAGCTCTTATATCTCTTCCACCTCCTCTCCCTGACTGCACCGTAGGTCATCATTCATAATACTACATAACACCCAAGGTTCTACTGGCAACTAAGGTGTATCATAAAGACTGCTTTGGGCTGTGTCCACACCTACCTCGGTCCACCCTGTAGAAGTCAGACTGTAGCTCATCTGTTGCTGCACAGTTTGTGATGGTCGTCTTCTAGTACTTCAGCAGTGACACTGAGGGGGTTACAAAACTCCAGCAGCACTGCTGTGACTGATCCACTCGTACCAGCACATCGCACACTAACACACCACCACCAAATCAAATCTGCTCTGTGGGGGGGTGAGGGGTCCTTTGTCCATGGGGGTTCTTCCGAAAGTAAAGTGTAATTCAGTGCAGTTGTTATGCAGACAGAGTCAAATGACAGAAAAACATCTGTGAGTTAAAGTGATTAACGCACAGCTTTTCCACAGAGGACACGACCCAACACCAGAGAAAACACGTCTCTATTAGAGCTAATTCTGCTTTAGCAACAGGCCCAGTGCTGTGGTCTTTTACAGCCCTCCTGGCCTTGAGCATTCTGACATTAGCCCCATATGCAGACGCGGATATATACTCTATCCAGACCATCCAAACTGAAGTGGAAATGCTAGAATGAGTAAAAGGTTAAAGGTCTTCGTAAGAGTGGAGAGCCATGACCTAATGACATCTGCTGCCGTTTGAGAGCTGGGATGTTCACTGAGGCTAAATGACCACCACATGTGAGGAACAGAAGATGCCATCACTTTAGAGATATTTTCAGACACTGAAGATTAAGAGCGAATGGCCTGGGCTGTGCTTTATACAGCAGCTAGTTCCAACCAAGTAATCTGCCTGGACAGAATGTTCCCTGAGTGAGGACGTACAACAAAACAGCACAGAGACTTAACTCTTCATGTATTGCTTGGCTTTACAGGTGCATTCTATTAAGCATCAGCAAAGTCACTATGAGGGGATAAAGAGGGTTTCTACAGCAGGAGAGACCTGCTCAGACAGCAGACGTGATAATGCTCAAAATGCCCTTATAATCAATGGCAGGACACAGATCCTGTGCTGTCTGCACCTTCTGCATCAGAGCGCCAGAGTGCTTCTAAAATGGCGTCACAAAAGTTTCTGGGTCACAGAGAGGTGGAGGATCAGTAAGAAATAGAAGCTACGTTTGGGGTTTTTGGAAGCACCCCCTTGCCCCCCATCAGGGATCATAATGGACTGAGATGAAAAATTTGCAAGGCAAGCAGGAAAGCCTAAAAACTCCACTCTTAAATCTCTTATACTTGCAAAAGCTGGCCTGCAGTAACATAGACCTACACAAAGTAGAACACTAGTGTGTAGTAAATGGTGATAGATTCTTTGGCCACTGTCAGGTTTTTTTTTCTTTCTTCTCTCTTTCTTTCTTTCATTTTCTCTTTCTTTCTCTCTCTAGCTGTGTCTCAATTCAGGGGCTGGATCCTTTGAAGGACGCAGTTGTAGACCGATTACATCACAGCGGTGCGACTAGACTGTGCCATATCGAAGGCTCCTTCATATGCTGCCAACAGATGCTTCCTTCTTTTCCTGAGACACAAAGGATGCAACAGGACTGTACTTCACCAGCCGAGATATCCCATGGTTCATTGAGTGTCGCTGGGATTTCAGAATATTGTGACATCAGCAGAGGAGCGAACGCGGTTTAAAACTGTACTCAACATCAAATAATTAACGATACAAATATTAAAAAGAAAATAGTACTTGAATGTTTCCTTTGTTTAAGGAGCAATGAGCAGTTTATTAAACTCAATGTAGTGTTTATTTATAAATTAACTCTTTTATCGCTCATTTATCTCCCGTGCTGTTAAACGACACAGGTCTGAGGTAAATACACAGTGACTGAAGCTGAAGCAGATCACACAGTGATTGTTTCTGTAAAATATTGTTTATACCACTGGTGATTAAATAGAATTCTACACAAAATGCCACATTTTAGCACTTTTCCATTCACAATCAAATTACTCATTTATTAGGTTCTTTTGTTATTCTTTATAAATTAGATTAGTAAATTATTTTAATCCAGTAGGGTGTCAACATTTTCAGCATTTAATCATTTTATATCAGGCACTCATTATAGCTCTCATAGTTGGTGGTAATATTTGTGTTACAGTAATCCCTCTCTAATTTGCGGTTCATCTTTCGTGGATTCACTACTTTTTTCAAGGGGGCTTATGGCCGCTATGTCACGGATACTGAGGGAAAATCTAGGAAAACTGTGAAAGATGAATAGACTATGTGCCTAAAAATATCATTTTCTTATGGTGTGTAAATTAAAAGTATTTTTTAATTATTTCCATGTATTAGACTAGGCCTGTAGGTGACACAATATATCATTTACAAGTATTTCTTACGTACAGTACATGTATTGTTCATGTCCACATCCGAGTGAAATTTACTGACGCTAAATCACAGCTTAGGAATGACTCTATTAAAGAAACTGGTAGGATGTCACATGTAGTTCCAGCTGAAAAACATTATAGAATGACTGTTTAATGCAAAGGGTGGGTTGTTAACAGCAACAGGGAGGGGTTTAAAAGTCCAAATACTCATTAAATACATAAAGAAATATCTTTCCTCTACTTCGCAGAAATTCGTTTTTCGCCGGTGGTCTTGGAACACACCCCCGTGAAAAACGAGGGATCACTGTAGTTTGTTTTCCAGAATAAAAGTCTCTGAATTTCAAATGAGTTTGAGGAGATTAAAAGTGTTATATCCTGTACGGGGCAGTAATCTGAGATGTTTCGATGGTGGACCAGCAGTGGTCTACAGTCAGTGGCGTGCAAACCTTTTTATGCCAGTGGAGGGATATATGCTCACCGTCTGGGACATTAGCTGTATTTGAACAAAGTATCACCGATACCAGCATAAATTTTACTCAGTATCAGATCAGAAAGGAAATTGGTGGTATCCAACATCACCAGTGTTTAGTGACAGTAACAGCAGTCAGACAAGAAACCCTACATAGACTGTCGTATTTCGGTTTAGCTTTCAAAGGACACTCAGCAGCCTTCAAAGGACAGACCTCCATAGACTGTGTCCTTCCAAGGGTGCAGCCCCTGCATTGAGACTTAGCTTCTCTCTCTCAAATCTCTTTGCCTTTGGCTCCTCCCTGGTCTTGTGTTGCACCTGGGCATGGTCTGTAGCCATGGTTACCTATTGGTCAGGTGTTCCTTGGTCCATGTCTGGTACGTATGCACTCGCTCTTTGCCTTGCATCATGTTTGAAATGGTGGTTCTTGTTGTTAGTGTGAAGCCTTGTCTGTTTATTTCTAATCATGTATGTTTTGCCATTTTTGTAATGGATTCGAATAAAACCAACTTGCATTTACCTACGGTCTTCGTGCAAGCTCCCACATTACTGCCACAATTAGGTCCCAGTTGAGTAGGGGAACTGTGTGTGTGGGTTCATCAATTAAATAATCTAACAAATCACAGTCTTTTGTGGCTAATAATAAACAAGGGCCTGGTAAAACCATTACATACAATCAACATCACACAAGATGGTGCTGTTACTGAGTATAAGCACATCAGGATTTACCTTCACAGCCTTTAATACTGACACACACGGACACAGCTGTAATATTGTTTAAATGGAACCCGAGTATGTATGTGAGGTATTATATAGACTGTATAAATGTTATGATTCCTGGATTTACAGTAACTGCTACAAAATGGTGTTTCATCCACTCAGCCCAGTTTCAGAGACGTGTAAAAATAATGCCAAGGTTCATCAAAGCTGTTTTAACGGCCCGTCACCTCACACTTTTTCACTTTATGATGGGTTTTCCTTGATTTATCTACCGTTTGTATATTTGGATTTTTGAGAGGGTTTAACTGAAAAGAGACGTCTGTCAGAGAGAGAGTTATCACTCTGTAGAAATCAACTCAAGAGCTGAATTTCAGTAAAAAGCCTCAAGTCGTACTCTCCAAACCACAAACTCTTAGGACAACAAACCAGCACATACTTTAGCTCTGAAAAATCTACTACAGTGTAGACAGCACGCCAACACAAATATCTGCTCCTTTTTTTCAGGCCTCTTTGTTGTGTAATGTTTCCATTGTTAAGACCCTGTGAATCCTTTTCCCCTGTCTTTCTGCTGACAATGAAAAAATAAGAATCTGGGGATTTTTTATTTAGAATTAGTTCCCTGTCTAAAATATCCCCTGCCTTTTATCGGGGCTCAGAGTTTGGCCGTGTCCAAAAACATGAGCTCTGTTATTCACAGCATGTTGTAAAAATGTAGGGGAAAAAAAAAGCTCCAGAAAGTGCACAGTGTGCCATTTCATTCATAGCATACTTTTAGGTATGATACACACACACACACACATGCACTCCATTAAAGTATTGTGGTTCCCCAGGTACCCATGGCATTCCTTTAACCTCGCAGCAGTTCTGGAGGGTGTTCCACAGAGCAGAATTTCTTAGTTAACCTAATAATTTAAGCCCAAAGTCAAGCCTATCTAATAAGAACAGAGCTGAGGGAGACTCCTATTGGACAGTCCTTTTTAATGTACTGTAATCTTGGAGAGGGAAATAAGGCCCCTACCTACCCTGCATCTACTGTAAATTTACTCTGTCCATGCTCCTCCCACAACTATTCTAATAGTAGTAACTGTTACAAGGTTATTCCAGTTTCACAGAAGGCTTCCAAAAACCCATTGACCGTCATTCATATATCACCTGTGCCTGACTTTACTTAAGAGGAACCTCCCGAGAACTCTGTGGTCAGTCTTGGGCTCTTCTTTTCAAGAGCTAACACAAGGCTAACTGACCCAGATCCTCTTAGTGAGAAAGTTCATCTAGCTTAGCAATAGTTGTTGCCAAAGCATGCATTTGTATTAAAGCTATAGCTGCGTACGTTTGCTCATTCCCAGTCTGTGATAGGGTGTAGTTTCCAAAGCAGACCATGTTGAAGGCACATGGTGAAGTGGAGTCTAGTGTCTGCCTTGGCACAGCAGTGATTTATCTCTTCTCATTGATATGACGTGGTAATGTGAAACACACTGTACACAACGTGATCGATGCCAGTGGGTGGACGCCACATTGATGGCAGCAGCGTGGGGTTTCGTGTGTGTTCTGGGCTCATTTATGAGTCACTTTTTTGAGAGCCTTCCAGGAGGGGTTGAGTGCTTGGTCTCCAACAACTTGAGTATGTGTGGAGTACCGATTGCAGAGTGGATGAGTCAGGGCTCCGGCTGCAGGCGGTACACTTTCGTAGTGAAGATTGTTGTTTATGTAGATGTTAATACAGTACTTTCTTGATTATTGAAGACTAATATTGAAAAGAAATCCACTGGACAAAAGTACTTTTCTTCTACAACTCATTCTTTTTCAAAAATGGACGAGAAAAGCATCATTAAAATAATGAATCCTTTGATATTTTCTGTATATATCCTTCGCCAGTTTTACAGTGTCCAATGTTTCATAAATATGTTCAAAGTTCTTATAAAAATCAAGAGGGATCATTTTTAAGTTCAGTCTCGGCTTCTCACTCCCAGTCACGTTGAGAGATGTTGACGAAATGAACGTATCTAAGGCCAAACCAGGTCACAATAGAAACAGGAATTTTCCTCAAGAATCTACAGTGTTACAATGATCATGGGGATATTTATCTTGAAATTAAAGCAAGGGTTTATAAGAGCTGTGTTCAGATCAGGCCTCTACCCCCTCCCTATGGTAAATCTTAAACACATATTATTTACTTATTTTCAAATCACTTGTGTTCTTTGATTTAAAAAAAAAATCCTCCACATTCATTTTAAATTATGTTTTTTAATTATTAGGTGTCGCTGGTTGCTGAACAGATCATTAATTAATGGCAACAGCAACCCTAGTGGTTATATGAAGGATACATACGTATTCAACAATAGATGATACCAAGAATATGGCTGCTGCTGGAGGAGAAGTGAGCTTTGAAGCTTTAATGGACTGGCATTTGATATTTTACATTTACTCTGTGTATAATTACCTGCAGTTACACTGGTTAACTTTTATATTTCATAATGTGTCTTATAGAAACTCTGTAAAACATTTTGAGCAGAATTTGTATGAAAAGTATTACACAAATGTTTTTATTATTAACAATTTGTATTATTCCCAGTACATTAAAAAAATAAAGTGGGACTGTAATGGGACAGACATCCAGACACAGTTGTTGACTGATTGTGATAAACCCAAAAGCAAATAGATTAACGTATATTATTACGTATATATATTAACGTTAATACGTATTGGGGCTTGTGACTACCAGGGAACCAAAAGGGGATAAAAACAGATGGAGGAAAAGGGGGAACAGTGGGATATAGAATCCCAACAGGGCAGTGTTCTCCAGACAACTAGAGAACAGAGAAAAGATATATTGTGGGAGATTAAACCCAATGTTTAAATAGCGCAAACGTAAACAAGAGCTTCTTTTGAAGAAAGAAATACCAATTACCAGCAAGGTCTGGCTTTTGCAATTCAAGACTCTGCACTGAGACACAAACTGAAGGCTTAATAAAGGGTTAGCCCCAGCTGTTGTCAATCGGGCTGATTAACACGGTTCCTGAGATGTGGTAGCCCCCTGTTGGTGGGAGGACCACGGCGCGGGCGGCCCCTTACAAGGACGATACCATCTTTTCTTTCTTTTTTCCAGTGCAGGGGATACCATGCCTATGTTGGTGGGTCTCAAAGCATATCACACAAGTTAAAGAAGAAAAAATAAATAAATAATCCACTTGCTGAAATGGATGAAGAGGTTTCCGGCCACATGTCCTCCGAGTCCTTTGAATCTTGCACAAACCTCTGGCAGTACTCCTCTCTCAGGAGACAAGTGGGTTATTGCCAAGTTTGGCTGCTTGTCATGTGGCTAGCATGAGTCACAGGACTTCTACACTCAGTCCAAGAGATTACAGCAGCGATACGAAAAATGTTGGAATGGCAGATGTAGATAGAGCTCAAATGTCAGGCTGAGACAGAAACATCAAAGCAACGTCACCATGTCCAACATATCAATGAAAACTGGGTACACAGTAATAGTAGTCTTAGAAGGGTATAATGACCCAGTGTTGAGCAGTGGTACTGCGTTCTCAGGAATGATCTGAGTGCTGCCCAATACCTTTTTTTTAGCACAAGTTGGGGTAACCCTACAATATCAATATCTTTCAAGTATTCTACAATTATTCCGATCTTCACAGCAGTGTTCTGAAGTAATGTAAAGCTTCCTAGAGCTGGTACTGCACTAAACTGGGACTAATCCTTGATTTGAGAAGAAACGCAGGATGAGCAGGTGTCTGTAAATCTTTGGCTGTAGACACCACCAGAACCACTTGATGTTTCCGGAAGGACATGTGTTTTGAATTTTTGAGCTGTACACGTGGACCCAACAGCCCAGAACTAAAGGCAAAATAAAATCCCCCATTTGCCCCTTAGCCTGGTCTCACCCCCTGGTGATCCTGCAGTGCCTAATGACTAATAAAAACACCAATACATGGTAAAGTCTTTAGAGGACATGAAGGGGCTACTGGTAGTCCTTTCCCAGTCCACTTTCCGGTCGAGATGTCCACACACATGTGGGTGATTTTTAACAGCTCTGCCTTCCCGAGGCTTTAGCTTCAGTATCACTCATCGCAGGAAGAGGTGCTGTTCAACAAGAGAAATATTACTTCCAGGAGCTTAAGTAAATAATGTACTCCAGGGTTTTGTAAGATCAATATAATCAAGGTTTTGTAAGATGTGACATGTCACCATTTGAAAGCGGGAGATAGACTGATACCTTTGTGGACACACAGCTTATAAAATCAACCGGAACACTTTGGAAAAGCCTCACGTGAGCTTAAGACCACCATACTCTATGCCTAAGTGTCGACCAGAGATGTATAAACTGGATGTTGGTGTTGGAGCTACGTCCTACACCTGGGATGAGTTGGAGTGGTGTTTGTGGTGTCTGTAGTCACCACACACCTGTACCAGACCATACTGACACTCCTGTAGCAATCAGAGTCCCACAGCAATGTTCCAACATCTAAGCTTAAGTCTCCCCAGAAGAGTTGGACAAGCAAAGTGTCCAAACCTGTGGACCACTCTTCAGAGCAGTGGTGGGTATGTCCTGGAACACTATCTAAAAATATTCTGAATGTTTCCAACCATGTCCATGGGCTGTTAAACATCGTATACATCAGCTCAGGACTATTTGCTATGTTTTGTCTGCACAACATAAGGTCAGCAGATATTGGGAATAGACCACGCCCACTTGCCACAACTCAGAAAAACAAGAGCTGGCCAAATGTTTGGAACTTAATGGGTTCCCAGAAATGGTCTGAAGAGCTGCCATCTTTATTACGTTCAACACATTTGCTTTTTATGTTGTGTAGAGGTCTTCAATTTATTTAAATGATTTGCAAAGTCCATATGGAGTGAATGGCTCTGAGAACCCTCAGTCTATATCATTTGTGTTTGCTTATATTAATTATATATTTGGAGAAGGAGACTCTGTAAAAGTGAAAACCGTTAGGACTCAAAGTGATAAAGCATATGAACGTCGTACATTCCTACTGTGGGCCATTATTAATAAATCCTCCATGATGGAAAACCCAGTGCTGGTTTTATGATCACCTATTTAAAGATTAATTTTTCCACTCCAGCAGGTCTGAAATGGATGGATTTGAAAGATCTTGATTAACCTAATTGCTCTAGTTGTTTGAAGGAAACATAATATGTCCCTTTCCCAGAAGTTAACACAGTTCTGGTGTCTTAATGAAATGCCTGTGACAAGCTTTGATCAAAAAACCACAAGCATCAAACAACACACATTCCTTACCATGGATAAACAGTCCTGGACGGTTCAGAACAGACCGTTTCAGCATGGAATCCAAGAAAGCAAACCGGCCTGTGTCTCTTAACTACCATAACAGATCTGGGAACTTAGTGTTCTCCTCCAAGTGTGTTGAGATCCAGTTTTAAGAGAATTAAGAACAAGCTTCACGTCTCCAAAGCATGTGCTAGTCTTCACTTTCCCAGGTGGGTGGCACATCATGTGATTAGGTAAGAGGTGGAACATCGGTATAAACGACAGCCTTAAACTTTCTGGCTTTTTTTGCAAAATCCATTGAAAAGTTCAACACCAGCTTTGTGTCATTGTAGGTCTTTGGAAAAATACAAATGTCTCCATCCAGAACATTACTCCTGTTTTATGGTTTTAAGTTTAATGACCTCACTTTGCTCTTCAACGCATCTGGCTGTCGGTATTGTCACAGGAGTTGATACGAATACGATCCAAGGTTCTGCTGAGCCAGATTTCAGAGATACTTTTTCAAGATGCATGATGCAAGCCTGGTGTTGTAAAGCATATGAATGCAATGGTTCTTTTTGTAGTGAAAGCAAAATTGAACACAGTTCACTTTGAATTTCTGTCTTAAATACCTTCTGAACAATTGCTGTTAAATAAGGTATTTTTCTGAGATAAATTACCACAGACAAAATACATTATAAATAATGATTACTGATTGAGCCAGTAATGTCCTATAACTAGAGAGAACCCAATTTCTTTCATTCATTGTCAGTAACTGATTGTCTAGTTCAGGGTTGCGGTGGGTCCGGAGCCTCCCCTGAATAACTGGGCGCAAGGCAGTAACACACCCTGGAGGGGGCGCCAGTCCTTCACAGCTTGACACACATTCACTCACACCTATGGATGCTTTGGAGTTGCCAATCCACCTACCAACGCGTGGTTTTGGACCGTTTAAACTCACACGGACACTGGGAGAACACACCACACTCCTCACAGACAGTCACCCGGAGAAAACCCACACAGACACAGGGAGAACACACCACACTCCTCACAGACAGTCACCCGGAGAAAACCCACACAGACACAGGGAGAACACACCACACTCCTCACAGACAGTCACCCGGAGGAAACCCACACAGACACAGGGAGAACACACCACACTCCTCACAGATAGTCACCCGGAGGAAACCCACGGGGAGAACACACCACACTCCTCACAGACAGTCACCCGGAGGAAACCCACACAGACACAGGGAGAACACACCACACTACCTGCTGCGCCACTGTGCCGCCCCTCTTAAGTACAATTTATCCAAAAATTTTCTCAAGTGAATGTAAATGTTAATGTAAAAATACTTTTTTGTTTTATCCACCAGTAATTTTTGAGCATTTCTATTGGTCCATTCCTCATGTAATTATCACACAATGTGAAGGACAGGTGTTGTGTTCAGATGATGCAGTAAACTAAAAATCCACAGAAATAGAAGTACATGATTCTCTTTGGAAAGTGATGTGTTCTCATTTCTCCTCAACACCCCTCCCTCCCCCGACCTTTTTCACTTTCCACAAGCTTTCATATCCGAGGGAACTGAAAATGGTTCTCTGCAACCTGCGAAAGAATATTTATTGTGAAAAAGCTAAAACCTTTTGTGGCCCCTCGGAGACCATGAGTCAATGGCTGAAGTGATCTTCAGCTTCTTGAAAAATGGAGAGGTCTAGAAAATATTCCCCAAGTGTGAGATTAGTCTGAGTCACCTGGCCTTCTCAGAAGGCTGGTCTTCAGCTGGCATGGACTGACCAATGACTGGATATTACATTCTCTCTGAAGAGTCTGAAGGTCGGGAAGTTATAGCAGGGTTTCCATGTGTCCATTAATGTCTCAGAGCAGTTTATCAGTGACTAAAGCTACTGACTATAGACTAACTATGTATTCTTTCATTGAACTGCTGATGTGTGCAACCGGCAACTTGATACACAGTGTCAGGGTCCTGAGATCCTGGACTGGGATGCACCGGTTTTGCGTAAGTTCATACTTAAGTTTATGTGTAAACTCTTACTAAGTCTTTAGTTAACACTAGTTAGTTTCAGATTGGCCTTTTACTAAATCAGGACACAACACCAATCCATATGCAGTGTCTTAACTAACCAAGGTAAACAATGGCACTTTTTCCATGACGACAACACCTGCCAAACACACTGCTACGGAAACATGGATGGCATCCTGCAGTAATTTTATAAGGAAGTATATTTTTAAATATCTATATTTTGAAATAAACTGTAAACTTTTATATTTTCAAAACTGAATGAAACAAAATGACATAATTTGTGTGTATATTTCTTTAAATATTGGGGCGGCACAGTGGCGCAGCAGTCACACAACTCCAGGGGCCTGGAGGTTGTGGGTTCGATTCCCGCTCCGGGTGACTGTCTGTGAGGAGTTGGTGTGTTCTCCCTGTGTCTGCGTGGGTTTCCTCCGGGTGGCTGTCTGTGAGGAGTGTGTTGTGTTCTCCCCGTATCTGCGTGGGTTTCATCCGGGTGACTGTCTGTGAGGAGTTGGTGTGTTCTCCCTGTGTCTGCGTGGGTTTCCTCCGGGTGGCTGTCTGTGAGGAGTGTGGGGTGTTCTCCCTGTGTCTGCGTGGGTTTCCACCGGGTGACTGTCTGTGAGGAGTGTGGTGTGTTCTCCCTGTGTCTGCGTGGGTTTCCTCCGGGTGACTGTCTGTGAGGAGTGTGGTGTGTTCTCCCTGTGTCTGCGTGGGTTTCCTCCGGGTGACTGTCTGTGAGGAGTGTGGTGTGTTCTCCCTGTGTCTGTGTGGGTTTCCTCCGGGTGACTGTCTGTGAGGAGTGTGGTGTGTTCTCCCCGTGTCCGCGTGGGTTTCCTCCGGGTGACTGTCTGTGAGGAGTGTGGTGTGTTCTCCCTGTGTCTGCGTGGGTTTCCACCGGGTGACTGTCTGTGAGGAGTGTGGTGTGTTCTCCCTGTGTCTGCGTGGGTTTCCTCCGGGTGACTGTCTGTGAGGAGTGTGGTGTGTTCTCCCTGTGTCTGCGTGGGTTTCCTCTGGGTGACTGTCTGTGAAGAGTGTGGTGTGTTCTCCCCGTGTCTGCGTGGGTTTCCTCCGGGTGACTGTCTGTGAGGAGTGTGGTGTGTTCTCCCTGTGTCTGCGTGGGTTTCCACCGGGTGACTGTCTGTGAGGAGTGTGGTGTGTTCTCCCTGTGTCTGCGTGGGTTTCCTCCGGGTGACTGTCTGTGAGGAGTGTGGTGTGTTCTCCCTGTGTCTGTGTGGGTTTCCTCCGGGTGACTGTCTGTGAGGAGTGTGGTGTGTTCTCCCTGTGTCTGCGTGGGTTTTCTCCGGGTGACTGTCTGTGAGGAGTGTGGTGTGTTCTCCCTGTGTCTGCGTGGGTTTCCTCCGGGTGACTCTCTGTGAGGAGTGTGGTGTGTTCTCCCCGTGTCCGCGTGGGTTTTCTCCGGGTGACTGTCTGTGAGGAGTGTGGTGTGTTCTCCCCGTGTCCGCGTGGGTTTTCTCCGGGTGACTGTCTGTGAGGAGTGTGGTGTGTTCTCCAGGTGCTCCGGTTTCCTCCCACAGTCCAAAACACACGTTGGTAGGTGGATTGGCGACTCAAAAGTGTCCGTAGGTGTGAATGTGTGAGTGAATGTGTGTGTGTCTGTGTTGCCCTGTGAAGGACTGGTGCACTCTCCAGGGTGTATTCCTGCCTTGCGCCCAATGATTCCAGGTAGGCTCTGGACCCACCGCGACCCTGAACTGGATAAGCACTTACAGATAATGAATGAATGTTTAAATAATGTTAAAACATTTACTTCCTATTTCCTACATATATACTAGTGTGTGTGGTGCAACCCATTTTGATTTAATAATGTGTGAACCTGAATTTAATAAAGACTTGCGTTACAACTAGCCTACGTTTGAACTTAAGCACAGCTGGTGCAACTAGCCACAAGGGTTCACTGACTGTGAGGGTGTTCTCCCAGTGTCTGCATGGGTTTCCTCAGGATGCTTCCTCCTATGGTCCAAATGCAGGGGGAATGAGTGTGCAAACGTGTCCACAGGTGAGAGTATTTGAATTGTCAACAGGTGTGAATGAGAGACTGGGTGAGTGTGTGTTGCCCTGTGCAGTGTGTGTGACCCTGATCAAGATGAAGTGCTTACAGAAAATAAATTAATGCATTTATTAATGAATGTATATGTAAAAGTGAAGAATTGCTTTCTTTAAAGCTGTAAGGACCTCTATATAGTATAATGATTTAGGGGGAAAATACATTGGTAAAGAACTTGTCCATTATGTGATGAAATATGTACGTCTACCTGATGTTGACTCTATACCTGTGTGGCCTTTTCGATCATTGACACTGTCTGACCTCCTGACTTTCTGACAGAGTGATGACTGAGGTGGGGTTAGAGGGACAGTGATGGAGCAGGGGAGGTTACTGGAGCAGAGAAGTGGATTCCCAAGTGGTGTGGGTCTGTCAAATACCAGCAGAAAAATAAATAAATCGATTGATCATTAATGACATTTCAAAAAGCTGTAACCGAACAGAGCGTTATTCAGTCCCAAAAGTTATAAATCTCTCTGGAGTATGGCGCTCCATTCAGTGGTCTTGGGATGACGTGGAGTGGTGTTTGTGATCCAGAGCTAATCCTAATAAATGGAATTGAAATCACATCAACAATTTCAAGGGAAGACGTCTTCTTGAATCAGGCTTGACTATACGGCTTGTCACAAATCTCCCAACCACCTTAAAAGCAGATATCCATGATAAAGCTGTAAGGGTGGGGTTGGTGGGTTGATAAGGGGGATATTAATTTTAATCTCCGACTGCTACGTTTTACATTGTACCATATGAAAACATTACCATAGGGTATTTATTACCACTAATTACACTATGATTTCTATTAAAGAGTCATTGATTTACCTTTCTGCAGACGACAGCTCCTTTGATAACAAATCTGACATAGGAAGAGAATGTTTGATTCCTTACTTGTGAAATGCTGCCACCTGTTGGCGAAAGCTAAGCCAATTCTTATACTGTTGTTCACACAGTGTTAAACCTGGATGAAATTTGAATTTGGGCGGCATGGTGGCGCAGCAGGTAGTGTCGCAGTCACACAGCTCGATTCCCGCTCTGGGTGACTGTCTGTGAGGAGAGTGGTGTGTTCTCCCTGTGTCTGCGTGGGTTTCCTCCGGGTGACTGTCTGTGAGGAGTGTGGTGTGTTCTCCCCGTGTCCGCTTGGGTTCCCTCCGGGTGCTCCGGTTTCCTCCCACGGTCCAAAAACACATGTTGGTAGGTGGATTGGTGACTCCAGAGTGTCCGTATGTGTGTGTGTGTCTGTGTTGCCCTGTGAAGGACTGGCGCCCCCTCCAGGGTGTATTCCCGCCTTGCACCCAATGATTCCAGGTAGGCTCTGGACCCACCGCGACCCTGAATTGGATAAGCGCTTACAGATAATGAATAAATGAAATTTGAATTTATATTTTATCAGTATGATTTAAATATATATTTATGTAGGCTAAGAGCAGTAATATAAAAACAAGAAAGAGATACATCAGCAAAATAAAAATCATAAGAGAATAAAATATAATAAATTAAGATGTTAAATGTATTCATATATTCTCACTTCTTATCAAATGTCAATGTGTTGCTTTTTGATCTATGAATATTACTGTGCCCATATGTTCTCTGTTTCCGAGTCTCCAAGGGTTGTGTAACAAATGTAATAATAGATGTTATGGCGCCCCCTGCTGGGTATTTATAGAAAAATAAAATGCTGAACTTAAATAAGGGAGTATTTTTAATCTAGCTGATATTTTGTTTTGGTGTTTGGCTTATTGACTATATTAGGAGTAAGGGGGACTATTTTGTAACTTTTCTTTGAACTAACTATTCCGTATGGGCATGCTCTTTATCTTGCTCGAACGTTTGTTTTGAAATAAAACATGAATACATGGTATGAGGTAGTGTATCACCCTGTTATAGTAACAGTTTCTAAAAGGCTTTGCACTAAATGTTGGAATATTGCTGGGAGGTCTTGCATTCAGGCAAATACATTACATACACACACACAATAGTAGTGAGCTCAGGTGCTAAGGTTTGTTCAGTTATGGATTCCAGCATTTCCCAAACATAATGAATGGAGATCTACCAGAAAGGAGATCTGTTTTCCTGCTTCAAAGCCAATTATAGGGGGGCTGTATACACCTCTAACTGACAACATCTTAATGGACATCACTTCACAATGCTAACCTGTTAGCACACTCTCAGCACAGAATCAGATTCTAGACACAACAATGTCAACCGCTGAGACAAAACAAACTGAGGGAATCCAAGGTTTACCTCAAGTGTCACTCTCATGCTAACCCTGACAAAGTCCATATCTGAGAGGAATTAAAACCCAGAATTTCAACCCTGAAGTTCATATCATTAGCTGAACAAAGCAATGTTTGTGAAGAAGCAAAATTAGCCAACAGCAACAGGCTTGGAATTATGTACTGTTTATGATTGTTAAGAGTTGGTCATAAAATTAGCCTTTTAGCTAAACATTTACAACTGATAGTATCTGTCCAGAAGGCGCTAGCACAAAAGGGTTAAACCTCAAAGCCTTAAAGAAAGGAGTGTTTGCGACTTCCAGGCCTTGGCCACAATAACCCAAATTATAAGTGTTAAAGCCATGAAATAACACAAAATATAACCATTACAAACCCATAAATCACAAAAATGCTAGAAATGTTTTTTTCTCTGTTGTGGTGGAGCTGTGTCCAATAGCTTTTGGGGATTGGAGTGGTGTTTCTGCATAAAGTTATTGCATGTTACTGTAATTTTATGAGTTATACACAGCAAAAAAAAATGCACAGCAAATAAACCATTAAACCCATTAAATATGATGTGTGTCTCATGAAGAAACATTTTACAGTTCATCATTACAGACAAGTTGCTCAATCGAAATTCATGAAACCAGTAACTTTCATAAATTGTGCAGTATTTAATTCCTTCTGGAAAACGAAGGCTAGTACACACTTCCCCTGGGACATGTGAAGTCAGACGCTACTACTTTTTAAATCTGTCCCTAACACAACACTAGACAGCTCAATGTGCTTGCAGGAGAATGCTAACTGCCTGTATTGACCTGTGCTATGCTGACTAATGAGGACAATTAGGCCCATCCTACCGACCCAGAAAGTAGGTTATTTATTTAAACTACTTATTTATCAGCGTAAAAAAGGAAGGCCATCCTTGAGACTTTTCTACAGATAAGTGTTAACCATGTGAACTATAAGACCACTTAATTTCTCCATGGGCTGTATGGGCTCTCTTTTTCACCCCTCTACAATGGATTAGCGCTCATGCTGTGTCTGGGACTCAAACATGCAGGCTGAATCCTTTTAAGTAGAAAATTGAATGAATTTGACATGTTTAACTTAGTATTCCTCACAGTTACATGTCACTGCCTGCAGCTGATGTCCACCACTGTACAATAAGGAGATCTTGATCCTAACTTTAATATTCCTAGACTTGATGCTACAGATGTTTTATAAAGAATGTGTTTATAGAAAAATAAACACCTCAACATTGTGACAAGTATTTAGCCTAGTGTTAAATTTACACGAATAAACAAGAACGCATTCAACATTTAGAGCAAGGAATGAGGTCTTAAATATTTGGGGATTTTGAAATAAAGAAACACTTGATGCCTTGTCAAAAACTGTCCTGGATTATTTTCCGTTTAACAAAAGTTAAGTGACTGTGACCTGGCTAACGCCTCTCAAGCTTAGCCTCAGTATGGCCTGACAACAACATTCCTGACCAACGCTGAGCACATCCGGCAGACTCTTGGCTCTCTGCATTTTACAGAACTGTGGAAATATGCTGATATGCCAAGGTTTCGCTCCTCTACACTCAACTAATTAAAAGGATTCTGTCTGCATGTTTGAGTCTCAGACACAGCATGAGTCCTAGCCTCTGGGCGTCAGAAACCATTCGTTTTCATCTTAAAAAGAAAAAAATAACACTCCTTTTTTTCCATATCTTAATTTAAAAACTGGAGATGGAGAGATGGTATGTAAAGCGCCTTGAACGAGAAAGTCACATGGTAGTGTCACATGGCCAGAAGCTGTGCTGGAGGTTTCCTCCATACCGAGGGAGTGGATTGTTGCGTAGGCAAAGAAGAGCACTCTGTAAGGGAAGTCCCACACAGTTTGGGAACTACTCTGATATTCCAGCACTGCATTAAAGGCTTTTTCCCCAGCAGCCTTGGACCACCTCCCAACACATGAGGAGTCCTGATCACGGGTGGAGGCAGACAGTGAAGCATCCCCCACTCTGCCTAATTAAAAACTGAAACTCCTGCATGAAGTTACGGAACAGAGCACCGAGTGCAGGAAAACAGGCTCACGTGCGTGGACACATGGCACATCACCCTCGCTGAGGCCAGGACACAAATTGTCTTACAGTGCATGCAAGCAGCAATTAATAAACCAACACTGTATTGCCAAAATATTCGCTCGGCTTCCTGTGCACGGCTATGAACCCATTCTTAATCCATAGGGTTTACAACACTTCATCCAATGATTGGCATTGCACTTGGTGATGTAAGGCTTGGACACAGATATACGTTTGCTAGTATAGTGTATCTTACTGATTCCGGGTTAGAGTTTTTACCTCAACAATGTAATCCATGAAGAGCTTGTTTGGAAAAGGGTGGAATTCTTTGCAGTGTTATGGGACATCTACAGTACACAATATTGCTCATTAAAAACAGCTTGACAGCTTGTGAATCATGCAGATTGTTTTTAGCATGGGTCTGCAAATACATTACAATTTGTCCCCATTATGTTGAGGAGACAAAGGATACACATCCATATTAATATTAGTATCAGCAGATGATTAATTTTTAAAACCAATTATGCTTGGATTCCACTGATGTTAGACAATGTGTGCCGTGGACTCCAGAACAGGAACATGTTAATGCTAGGCTAGGGGTTAGGGTTACTGTTTATTCATTTTTATGCATTTGTAGCGCTACAGAAACTAATTGTATCTGTCTATAATGTTAATTCAGTTCCTCTATGAAAGTTATATGCCAGGACTAAATATATGTCAAATGGTTCATGTTTAATGAAATTTCTTATGACACACATCCTGAAACGTTAGCAACATTTCTATTAAAAACACCACTAGAACTACAGATTTAAACTTAATTTATTCCTTAATTTTAATTGCTATAATTTCTCAGGTGTTCAGTATTGTTAATAGTGTTTATGTTTGTTTTGATAGTGCTTAAAATGGACCATATTTTTCTGCATGTCATTACAGGCAACGTGATAATATTAAAACGTTTAATGAATATTAATATACAAGTAAAACACATTTCAGTCACACGCTAACGTTGTGAAAATCGTAATGAGCTCCCGTTTCAAACATCTGATACTCTCTCACTGAGGTTGGCCTATATATAGAGAACCGGGTCATCACCAGCCAAACAGTTTTCATAAATGCTAGAGCAGAAGCCGCTTACAAGCTCACTTTTCTTTGATCAAAAAGGCTAAATAATTTAGGTAGGGCTTTTTCTTTTTGATGAAAAATCATCGCTAAACTTCCACATTGTCCACGGGGTTATTTCACAGCACGGACTTTCTTTCAGACGTTAGCATTTTATCGCTAGCCTCCTGAGAACTCCTCACGAGGCGTGACTGCAGCTCGCGCAGCCGGGAAACCCACCCAACAGGAGCGCGTGGCACCTGTGATCAATGGATTTGGGAAGAGTGTTGATAGGTTTGAGTCAGTTTGACTCTGACCTGAATTCTTTGGAATTCTTTCCGATTCTTTGGAACTATGGGTGTCAAGGACATTTTCACTGAGTTATAAATCAGCTAAATAATCCCACCACCACCTCCTCCTCATAATCATCATTATCACCATCATCATCTTCATACTAACGGAACTGCAAGAGGTTCCTGAGAGAAATTTCAAGGGAATTCACACAGTTTGGTTTTATGTTCAGAGCAGTCACAGGACTCTTACTATTTAGTTTCCTTATATCAACATATTAGAAAAGGTTTCTGCGAGAATTCATTACAAACCTCTATGGAACAACAGAGTATTTTATTATTATTTATTATTATTAGTTCTATTTGATAAACCTAAAGATATGTAGAAAAAGCGAAATTGTCATTGGCTAACAAGTCAAATATTGGTGCAAACTTTTTATTTTGGGACATTTAAGAGCTAAAAAGCTAATAAATACAGTTAAATAAATATTAGTCAGTCTTTCAACGTTTTTTAGAGTGTGACAACATTATTTTCTATTTTCAGTAGTTATTCCACATCACATCACACTGAGATATAGCACGATATCATTTTTTATTTGTTGTCAAAAATAATTTGGATTTTATCCGTTATTATTGATTGAACTGGACATATAATTTATTTTAAGTATTAAACCTGTGATTTTCAGGGTTCCCTCTAAAGTCTTGAGCCTGTTCCACGGATGAAAACATTGGACACTGACAAAAGTTGAGTCCTGTGAGTAGATTCGAACCGTTGCTTTAAAAGAATCGGTTCAAAAGAGTCATCTGGGAGGCGGACGGAATTCCGTCATGAACGGCGCCACGCGCCTTATCGCGTTCGCTTGGAGACGAGCACACGTGCAAGCTCTGTCCGTTCCAAAATTAACCCCCCCTCCACACTCTCGCGGATTTACTCCGAAGTGCGCGCGCTGATAAGCAGGAGCGCGCACCGTTCCAGTTTAGTCCCTGCGGTCGCGGTTCACGGTGGACTCTTCCTAGGGTTTGTTAATTTATTAAAATGAGGTCCAAAGCAGTGATTTTGTTTTTGGTGCTAGGCGCTTTCACGGCGTATTACGTTTATTCGCCCATTCCGGACGACATTGAAGAGAGATGGAAGCTCATGTTGACGGACTGCTTCTTCAGAAGTTTAAGCCACCTGGTAAAACTGATTTATGGATTTAGAGCAGCAAGAGGCTTCTCTACACAACTTTGAGCATGTGTTTATTGCAGTAAATGGACCAGTAATGCACTACTGCAAGTGCTAATTCTTACTAACGACTTGCTTTAGTATATGGTTTATCAATATACTACTATTTCATGTGTATTTTTATTGTGCATCCTTCATGTAATTGTTGCATGTGCATGTGTGCACTTATAGTGATTCAGATGCTTTATTTTAATTCAATAATTGTGCTTGGTATGTATTATTATTATTATGTAATTTAATGCATTTAGTTGCTTAGAACTATACTTTTTTAAATTTACAAATTACATAGAAAAATGTACACATTTTTTGTAGAAGAAGCAATGTTTAATTTATGGCTGCATTTATTAACCCCGAGCTCATTAGTGTCATAATATTATGATAGAATCCAACGATTCTAGTTTAATTAAAATGTCAGTGTAGTTACAAAGTGGCTGCAGTTTAATTTAATAAACCGCTGTATTTATATAATCAGGATTTTACGTTTTAAGTGTGTCCATGTGCTGCAGCTCTATATTATATATTTGACGTTTGTCACTACTCAAGGTTTAGTGTGTAGGCCTAAGTACTGCAAGGCAGAGTGGCAGTTACAACAGATTATATCAGATCATAATCCGAGCACTAGGCTCACCTGTTCTAATAATAGGACCTTATTATGGAAATCAATATTTATTTATGGTGCTGCTAAATCCCCGAGTTCTGTTCACCTTGCGTTGTTGTTGATTTGGGGCTTTGAAAGTATTGTCCATGTCATCCAGCTTTGGGGATGTGCTCATTTTCACAAGTACTCCCTCAGGCCTCGGGATCTCACTGCTGTCAAAACATAGTTAACTTGACAAATCCTCTGTTTTTATTGAACCTGCCACTTTGCAAAACACGAAGCCTGAACTATCCCTGCCCTGTTGTCTAGAGCCCAGTCTCATTCTGACACATAGTTGGTGGATGCTTGGCCACTGTACAAGACTCTGAAAGGAAAAGAGCGTGCAGTGTTAGGGTTAGTGCGCCGCTAATGCCTCAGGGCTAGAGCTTTGACAAGGTAGAATTAATGAACTGGTTTATGCTTAGATTTGCAGTGGGGGAAATCAGGCGACATGCTGCTGAAAGGTGTTCTGAATCAAAGCCAGGATTTCCTAACTCCAGTCATAAGCCAAGTCGTTCATAGTTTCATGCTTGATAGTAAGCTGAACTGCAATGAAATGCCTTTGATTATTTACAGAATATGCCTTTTTTAATGTTCCTCGTGGTGTCACACATCTACCCAATGGAACTGCAAACTCGTCTTGTGCATATGTTACAAGAATCAGTGCAGTTTCCATGGTCATGGTTTCTTGATGTAACAAATCTAACCTAGTAAACAAGGAACGTCCCTGGACGTTCAAAATAGTATATAAAATAATTCAATAATAAAGTAGTTCAAATAAGTAGTCTGTCCGTCAAGGACATATTTTAAATGTCAATGAACGTCCAAAATCCATCTTAATAAGTTAGTTAAGTGGTGACCAATCGATAACGTCAGTGGACGTCCAAAACGCGTTTTAAACAAGTAATTTATTTCGGGACCAATTAATAACATCAATGGACGTCCAAAATACGTCTAATAGTCGTCTTTTCAATGTCGGTGTTTGGACGTTTTTTCAACTTTCATTTTCAACCTTAAGAGAACGTTGATTAGACGGCAGTCATTACGTTATTTCAACGTTGAATCAATGGCTAAATGTTTACTGGGAAAGAACAAGTTAGTTACTTTATAGTCCATAGAGTTGGTCTTCCATGTGGAGGCAGCCATGTTTGAAATTAATATAGTACATTGTCTCCAATACACCCAGGACACTAGGTGGCAGGGTCATGGTTAAGTAGTGTTTCCTACTCCTAATGTCAGTGTTTTTCATTTTGCTTGTTAGAAAAAGCTGAGCCTACAATGTAAAAGTCATTTTCTCAGACTAACTGTGATGGTGAAGAAAACCTGAAAAGAGTTTTTGCGAAACCCTAGTCTAAGCCAAGTACTTACTATTGCAGCCCCCGATCTAGACCTCCTGATCCAGCTGATCAAGGTCTTCTGAAGAGATTGATTATCTGGATGAGGTAAGGCAGATTAAGGTTTGAACTAAACTCTTCACGAAGGTTGATCTCCATTAGCAATGTTGGTCACTGCACTAAGCCAGTCTTACTAGCACATGCTGCTATAACTATGGCTAATGTTCTTGTATGATCTGATGAAAGTCAGTAGTATTTGTTGTAGATGGTTATTAGGTTATGAACAAAATGGAGAAAATTGTTTTCACTCTGGAACACAATATGTGAGGTCAATGAGTTGTACACTAGAACAACATCACAGAGTTAACATCAACTGACCTGCCGGCTGCATGTCTGTCATCTGACCAACACCCGTGTGCAAACACCATATGATCTCAGATGTTTGCAGTCATCCATTTTCTTCATTCTTACTATTGTCAGAGCAACACCAGGTACACAGCAGTCTGATTTCAAACACTTGGTGAAGATTTATTCTCTTAACTTTAGTTCAAATGCTCTTTTACTTTAAAATGTGATCAGATATTTTAGGTTAGAACATTTTCTTGTAACATTTGGCTATATTTTCTTCACACTCTGTAAGCTAGCAATAAAATACTTGCCCAGAGGGAAATAATCAATCTCTTTGACTCTGGTAATCTCTGGTAATGACTACCACAATTTAGCATTAAAGACCTAGCGGAATTGCCCATGTAGAGTGGGTCCCCTTGTGTGAAGACGCCTTGTTATTTATTTATTATTATTTTTTTCTCAGATGTTTATTTATTTATTTATTTATTAAATTTAATTCAACGTTGGGTTGAAACTGTATCTTGGGCTTTTCCGTGTCTTGTTAAAGACTGCTTGGTATTGCCTGCTCAATAAAAAACATTCTGCCTCAGGGAAATGTTTCCATTACCTTCTTTGACACTAAAGTCACTCCATATATAATATTTGATCTAGTTAGCTTTGAATCCAAGTAGTTATTATGCTGTTTTGGTGAATATCCTGGTTTCTGGGCTACGGTAGCCCACCAGGACCACTACTGTGTCAGCTAACATTAGCATGCTAAACAAGAGTTTGTACTAGCATCTAGGGGAGCTAGTTCAGGCCAAATAAGTTGATTACCTATCAGCCCATTCCAGAGAGCGCAAATCCAAACTCGCACACTAAACCCTGAGATTTCTGGCCTCTGTTTTTATCCTCCCCTCTATAGGCAGACTTCAGTGAGCTGCTGGGGCTGAAGGACTACATGGGCGTTATGATGTTCGTTACGTTTGCTGAGCGGGTGGTGCCTGAGTCAGATGAGAAGGTTCAGGTGGCGGATGAGCTTTTCGATGGTGTGGATGTGGTGGTGTATCAACCGAAGCACAGGAGAGGAGCTGGTGAAAAGAGGAGAGCCATTATCTACCTACATGGGGGAGGATGGTGCCTGGGCAGTTCAAGTGAGTCCTGTACCACTCAGAACTACATGAATTCAATTGCTCAACAACAAAAACAGCCCAGATTAGGACACGAGCTTGGTTTTTTCCAGTAATTCCAAAACAATTCCACCTATTATAATAATTGAGCTGTAACAAATTGTGTTGTCTCCATGTTAAACAGAGATGACATTGGTTGTGATGAGGATCAGTATTGAGTTGATAACAGTAAACTCACCCACACTGAATGATGTGATGTTTTTAGCTGTGTAGCTCTTCCTGGGTGGTAGTAAAGCGTACTCAAAGTACTTTGAGCAGTAGCTCTGGGGAAGTTTGTCAGTCTTTTGTTTTGAGAAACACAGCTCCACATCATATCAGTCATATTTTCTCAGTGGGGGCATGGACACAAACACCTGTGGATTTTTCAGATCTAAAGGATGGGTGGAGTTTATCTTCTACTATTTGTTTCAAAGATGAAAGATTTAATTACTCTTGATCTGTCAGGGACAGTTTTGGTGCTCGGTCTGATCTTGTGTGGTTGTTAATAGTTCCATTTTCTATATGTTTTTTAGAACAGTTTTCAAAAACACTTGTTTTTCTCCATTTATATTCCTTACAATCCTTTTGCAAATGAATTATCTCATATCTAATCGACTCTATATACTTCTTTATCTAACAATCTGTTCTAAAATGTGTAAACAGTAATTTAATTGGTGTTTTACAAAAGCTTTTAATGTTTGATACATGGCTCAATACAAAAATAATTACAGAGACTCACTATTGTTTCCTTGACTGTATACATTTGCGCAATTGTAGTTTCATCATCATCTCAGAGTGAAGTCACACCCCATTTGCGAAAACAAAACCTTACCATCTGGTGGAAATGTTAGACATGCATCCTGACAGTGGCAATCCTCGGTTACCAACCGTAACATGGCTGACATAGCATTGGTGAACTGATCTGTGACATGGCATATCACGCTGTCTGATCAAGCTGCTATCAGTGAAGCATAGAACAAACTTCACCCCATGCTACAACTGTGCCAGACAACTACGGTCATTGGCATCAAACCTCATTTTTTACTGTGAGGGAAATGAATAACAATCCATTAAAAAAAAGTCTTATCCCCAGATTATTGCTGAAATTCCTCCCCGGTTATTAGTTTCCCGCTGATTGCACATGGTGGCACCATCATTGTGAGGGTGAACACGTTTATTCTGAGATACATAAGGACACTTCACTGCTTGTTTTTGAACTGCTGCTACACTGTTGGGACCCCATGTAAACATCCATCTAGACATCAATCTGGGGTTTAGCTGCATTCATTTGGACCTTTGAATTAATGGGTTGGGGAGTAAAACTATATGTATTTTGCTTGTTTGTTTACTTCTGTTATGTCTTGGCCAAATTGGCATTGTACAGTAAATTGATTGTTAAATTACAATGTGCCAAACCTCTGAGACTATCTCTTCCTTCTTTATTTTCCGATCATTACGTACACGTTGATTCTAAGGTGATAAAACATAAAATAATACGCTTGCATAAGGAAGTGGAAAGTCAAAGTTGAATAAGTGAAAACAGATGAATGGATGCAAAGTAAACGGGACTAATAACGACCTTCCAAGACCTAGCATCCCACCGTATTTGTCCTCATCAAATATTTTATTTTTGAAAGACAGGAGAAAAATTTTAGATTTGACAAACCCTCAAGTGTTTGATTCCATCTTTCCACTGTGAGAAAACTCATGATTACGGGTCTGAAAATAACAAATTCAGTGGATACTAACCCTAGCTCTTATGCTGCATTCCATTTACCTCATAAGTCAGATGTCAGAGCTGGGGGTCACATCAAAGCTGACCAAATTCCAGTTAAACGTTTGGAAAATACTGTGCCGTAGGTTTCATTTTTAGCTTGTTCCTGGCTGGCATTGTTAGCGATAACTGCTTTATGAATTTAAACACCAGGGAAACATGTACACATACAGTAGTTGGACAGTTCTGTATGTACGACTGATTTAATGAGATATAAATAGATAGAAGCGCTAATAAACTGTACAATACTACTGTGGTGCTGTGTGGGCAGCCATCTTGGATTCTGAACTGTTTTGGTGAGGCTGGCCTGTCTTTCAGTGTTTGAAATCCGACTTGGGGGCTTTCCAGTTCCGACATCTGAGTTCAAATAGAACGCAGCATAACCTTATCCAATATTTTAGTGTGTCTTTTGCCTTTATTCTGTGTCTCTTACTACAGGAATGGGGCCCTACGATCTCTTGGCCAGACAGATGGTCACAGAGCTCAATGCGGTTGTTGTTTCTGTGGAGTGAGTATTCTGTCACCTCTTTCCTCTATCAAAACCCAGACTACCTTGTTTTTTGGGGCTGGAAGTATGTTGAAATTGGCCAGTGGTAACACTTCAAAAGTAGCTTAAACATTTGTCTGAACCCAAACTGGGTTTAGCAGAACTGAATTATGAATGACTATATCACTGTTGAAACTCACAGGCTCCTCTTTTGCCTTTGGCAGTAGAACAGAGCTCTTGCCTTTTTGAATAGAGATCAGATCAAGCTTTACAAACAATGTACGATGGACATTATACCCTGGTTGGCCTCACCCAGACTACATGGCACAATACAGGAAGCCATGGATCTACCTAAAACAGCTATTTACACATTCCTCATCCAGGGTGCTCGGCTTTGCTTTGCACATGATTAGTGACTTCAATTTCAGGCAGAGTTTGTGCAATGCCTAAGGAGTAAACAATGGATATATTAAACCGTAATTGTAGTGAACGATAATAATATACCAGCAGTCCTGTTATTGCCTACTGATTAGACAAGGCAGTGGCTTTGCTGAAATTCATTTTATAAACTGGTAAAATTCAGCAGGGAAAAGCTGGATCCAACCAAGTAACACTTTACAGTTATGCACTGTTTCTAAGGCTGGCATAAATCAGTTCTCACGAAAAGCTTAAAGTTATATTAACATGCATAAAAGCTTCTTTAGTCAGTATCATTCTGGAAAATGTCAAGACGGCTGTGAAGACTAGATGGAATAAGCCTTTATTAATGTTGATATAATCTTCGTAGAAAACACTGACTGATAGAATGGGATGGTCAAGAGCAGCCACACATGATCCTAACCTCAACATACTCAATGACAAGAGTTGGCTAGAGGGGTCTAAACCCACAGAACCACTTTCACTGGATTGGTGGATGTACACCCTATACATATTGAGACAAGTTTGAATGACATTTGTGATCCAGTACCTGTTCTCACTAATGTTTCCATGGCAGAGTACCATCAAATCCTGGAACAAGTTCCAGTATGTGGAGTAAAAGATTCCCAGAATGTGGAATCTTGCTACACCATCCTTTCAAGATAAGCTGTAATTGTAGAAAAGCTCCACAGATAAAACAATGTTGATTTACGGCTGGTGTGAACCCAAACCTTTTAGCTCTGAATAGCAGGGTTCTCTGGTTTGCTTGTTTACCTTAGTGAGACTCTTAGGAAAGCTCTTAGTGCTGCCTTTTGAAGATGGGAACACTGAGCAACACCATCACATAATCAATATAATATGATCCCATTTGGTTAATGGGAAACATGTAGGCTATTATTAATCTGAAAACAAATAAAGCAGCCCATACACTTTACTCAGATGAGAACTGTTGGATTAATTCTGCATCATATACAATCCAGGCTCAATGTAAAACACACTGAATAAAGATCCACTGCTTTCCTGCCCACCACCAAAGTTACATAGTGTAGTTTCTGCAGCACTGAGCATGTAGTAGAAATGACTTGGGCTTTATTCTTCTTATTGTGAGTGGAGCATTGAAGGAATACTGAGCTTAACTTAAAATTACAACTTCATAATCATGATGCTCCACTGAGCTGTGATAGAAAAGAACAGAGCTCTGGGCTCAGCACTGCAGTGCAGAAGCTACACTATGTAACTACCCTACACATTGACTTCAGAACAGTAATGTAACATTGTATTACACCCTGCAACTCTAGAGGGAGTCCAGCAATCTTACTTAGTGTTGCTTTACACACTAGAGCCTCTGTCAGGGATTAATTTTACACTGCCCTCTGGTGGATCGGACATCTCTTATGTTTAGTTCAGACATATGGTACATAAATGAGCACAACTAACCTTTAAAAAAATATTGATTTACGTGCAAAACATTAAACAATCGCTCAATCGAATAGCCACACCCACTTTAATTAACAGTAGTTCTTTGTGTGGAGTTTGGTGTAACGTAACCTCACCTGAACTGTGTGCAGGTACCGACTGGCCCCTGCTCACCACTTCCCCATCCCGTTTGAGGATGTGTATAGAGTGATCAAGTACTTTCTCCGGTTGGACGTCCTGGAGCAGTATGAGGTGGATCCAGGACGCGTGGCAGTGTCCGGTGACAGCGCAGGAGGAAACCTAGCAGCTGCTGTGGCACAACAGGTAAGAGACAGGCATTACATTAGAGGGCAGCCTTGTACAGTGATGACTTTCAAAGCAGATACTGAGGAGTATTAGCAGCCATTACTTCATGCAAGGTGCCATTAATTTGGTTTTGGAAAATTAATTATATTAATATTTTTTATAACAGTAGACTACAAATATAAGTGAACGCAAATGCTTTCAAAAGTAAGCCCCGTGAACCCAAGCTTTTAATGGACTAACCCCCGACTCTCCCTCCTCTCCAAACTTTACCACTCTGTTCTCACACCAGCACCCGAGCTGCTTCTTTTAGAGCATGGGTGGAATATTGTAGACACACAGCAGCACTGAGCAAAAGTCAGAGACCACAGCGAATTTTACTATCCACTCATATCCAAACATTAAGAACAAGCTCTATACAACAGAAAGTACACATTCGCCCCAAACAATAAATATTAAATCAGTTTTTGATTATAAATGACCCACTCAGATCTCTCCCTCTTTTCGACGCTATCCCTGATCACGTGAGCCTACCCCAGACAGCGGTCCACTGGCCTTAAAATGCTGGCACACCACTGACTGTAGACCACTGCTGGTCCACCATCGGACCACTCAGATTACCGTCCTGTACCGGATATAACTCATTTATAATCTCCTCACACAGATTTTACATTCACAGAGACTTTTATTCTGGAAAACACACTAATACAAATATCACCAACAACTCTGAGAGATATAATAATGAGTATAAGCCTGATATAAAATGATTAAATGATAAAAATGTTGACACTGTGCTGATTAAAAGTGTTTATTAATCTTATTTATAAAGAATAACAAAAGAACCTAATGAAGGAAAAAAGTGCTAAAATGTGGCTGTGCAAAACACTAGTGGACCTCCAACTTTGCCAACTGTGGTCCGCCGTCTCCTTGCTCTCAGGGAATGGAAATAGTGCAGTGGAGTGAATGGAAATACGACTCATTCTGCTTTTTTTCTGCTGATATTAATTTATTACGTAAAACATATGCAAACGTTTTGGATTGAAACCCACCTACTGTGTTAGCAGCAGTTTAAAAGCAAGTTGTGTAGCATCGTGTCTTAGAGAGAGACTTTACTGCCATCATGTGTTGGGGAAATCTTTCAAGCAGGTGGAACTGGCAGTGAATCAAACAGTGAGTTGTATGCCAATGTGTTTCTGTTGTGTATCTGACCACAGTTGCAGCTGGACCCAGAGCAGCGTATAAAGCTGAAGGTCCAGGCCTTGATCTACCCAGTCCTTCAGGCACTGGACCTCAACACCCCGTCCTACCAGCAGAACCAGCACATGCCCATCCTGCCCCGCACTCTTATGGTCCGTTTCTGGAGTCAGTACTTCACCAGCGATAAGTCCCTGTACTGGGCAATGCTCGCCAATGGTCATAACGGACCAGAATCAGCAGCTTTCCTCAAGTTTGTCAACTGGAGCGCCTTCCTGCCCGAGTCATACAGCCAAGCGTACAATTACAGTGCTCCACCCATAGGGGGCTCAGAGAGCTCAGAGCCTCTCGACAACCTGTCCCATTCGCTGACAGACCCACGGGCCTCACCTTTGCTGGTGCCGGACGCCCTTCTGAGGTCCCTGCCCAAGGCTTACATTCTGACCTGCGAGTATGATGTGCTGCGGGATGACGGCGTTATGTATGTGACTCGCCTGCGTCAGGCCGGAGTGGACGTGACACACCAACACTACCCAGTCGGCTTCCACGGGGCCCTCATGTTCACCATGTGGCCCACTGACTTCAAAATCGCCCAAAGGATGATCAACAACTATATACTCTGGCTCCAGCAGAATTTGTAAATGGTCTAATTTTGCACAATTTGTACATGACATGATTTAATGATATAATTATACAAAAAAGTTGTAAATTAAAAATTTACAAAATTTTTCAAAAATTTTTTTTGAAAATCACAAAATTTGTAAATTATAAATTCACAAAAATTAGCAAAATATTTCATTTTTAAAAACAGCAAATTATCAAGCTACACAATTCATAATCTGCACAATGACAGTGTAATCTCTCAAAATAACAAATTATATAATTCTGTAAAATGTGTTAATTATATATTTTCAAAATTGTGAATTCTATAATTTACCAAAAAGTTATTATTGTTGTTTTTTTTATATAAAAATTAGCTTTACATTCCTTCTCTCCCACGCCCTCCTGGTGCCAGGCTGTGGTTAGTTGTGCAACGTTGCTTTTTTATTGAATCAAATATATTGTGTTTTTGTTCTGGGCTGTTTATATAGCTGCAGCGGATGGGATTTATTCCTAAGGGCACTTTTTTTTTTTTTTTACTTCATCATAAAAGCTTTGGATTATTCTCATGACCACTGACTCTCTTTATGACTTTACTCACGGCTCCGTGACCTACATTCAACAAAAGCAAGACTTGCTTTTTGTAGTCTATAATCGTCAGTGCAAAGTTGCCCGTTTATTTTTGTTTTTCATTTTGTGAAATGACACAAGTTGATATTATTTCAACTCTTAGCACACTTTGTTTTCTACAGTGTTAATCTCATGTTCCACACTGAATAATGAATGTACTTGATAGGGTTCAGTCTGACAAAGCAGTAAAAAGAGTCAACTGAAGGCTGTGGTTTAAGGCTTTATCTGTGACTGGTCTCTGAAGTGTGTTTCGGGGGGGGATGTGGGAGGGGCTTTAACAGACCTGATGAAAGTGGAATATGAGAAGAAGCCTCTTTGTTTAAATGTCCTCAAGTTGAACGAAGTCTGGATTGGAGCCGCTGGCCGTGGGGTGGTGTTCTTCTTCATGTGACCTTGGTGTAAAATTGCGCTACTGTCTTATCCTACGATCTCCCTCCTTGTCTTTGTCACGTTGCCCTCTCCTAAGTGCCTTGAAGACAAAGGGTGTGTGTGTTCATGTGTAAAGAGAAAGAGCAACAAGATGGGCCTCACTGTGTGTTAAAGTATGACCAGGTCATTGTTTGTGTTTGATAGTGTTTTCCCACTCAGAATAAGCGTTGAAACATGCACCGGTGAGATAACACACTCAACTGTAACCTCTCCCCTTTAAACAAACAGAAATATAACCTCTCCCATCACTGTCTTGATTTAATATTGAGAAACTGCATGTGCGGATATCACATATTACCAAGTATATACTTATTAAGGGGTGTTACACAGGCATGGGTCAGTTCTATGTACATTTACAATGCCCTGTTTTGTCTGTATGGTTTTTAGTGGCTTAGATTTAACTTCATTCTTCATGCATTAAAAAAGTACATGTGCCATTTACCCTTCCGATCTGCAGACGGGGCCCTGCTACTTTCCCTGTCTTTGTCTCAGTGACCCAAAGCCCGATTCCATGGGCACACTGTTGGCTTCGTTGTGCATGAATGGCATAGCATTGGCATAGCAGATCTGGGCACTTAGCATTCCCCTCCAAGCACGTTGAGCCGTCCAATAGTTGTGTGCTAGTAACATTTAAGAAAGTAGTAATAGTTTAATTGACATGTCTTGTGCAAAGCATGTGCTAGCATTCACCCTTTAGTTTGCCATTGTGTGATGAGGAAACAACTGTGTGATGTCAGCGACAATTAAAAATAAATATAAATAAGTCATACATAATAGAACACCATGTCACACTTTACCCTCAGTTTTCTCTATTAAATATGTTTAACAATGGTGATTCACCACCACCACTCTTTTTCTAGAAGGTCCCATTAGCCGTTCTCGTTTTGAGGGTTCCTTCTCTTCACCGTCATGTGACCTATTAGAGGGCCAGAGGGGTCCATCTCTGATAAAGTACAATATTGTTTGGCGGGAAGATGAAGGTAAACCCACCCCTACTTTCCGAGGCACCTGAGCTAAAGCATTTCCCCTGGGATCAGAGAAGTCTAGGTCACTAAAAGGAGAGAGGAACTGGAAGATCAGCTGAGGTATGCATTCACACAATGCCTAGTCCAGCACCTGGAGAGCTTTGTGCATACTGAGAGCAACTGTTAATGCTCTTGTAGTCAAATGCTATCAAATCCTCACCACTGTTTTTTTAACATTTACTATAAAAGTAATGGCAAAGAAGGGGATCCTGCAAAAATAGGGACATGTTTTAACAGCATAGATTTCAGAATGAAAATGTGATGTTAAATTCAATAAATGAGCAGTAAATGTGCACTAAACTATATAAAGCTAATGGCAAATTGGGGATTTTAGGTGCAAACCTCCATTTTACATTGTTACATCATTGAACATTATACATTCCCATGTTGAAGAACTATGACATAAATACAGTGTGCCGCTAGAGGGCAGTGTAGAGATCACAAATAACATTTTGATTATAGTTTTATACGTATAGGTGAAAAGTACATATTCAAGCCAAATTATTATTTTTTTAAATTTATTTATTCTTTATTACATTGGTTACAAAGCCAAAATAGCATTAAGTGAGAGCAAAACAAACATATTTTCTCTAAAGACCAAGCCTTTATTTAATGTCCAATTGTGCATGGAAATAAAATTCCCCACTACCATAGCGTACAATGTCTGTTCCCTAAGATGTTAATGCAAATGTTCCTGTGTGTGATATCTGTTAGTATTATACCTTTGTTTTAAGCCAATGTTTGTGCATTTTAGAGGAGCTTCAGTGTAATATGCCACCTATTTTTACTGTTGTGTGCATGCTTGTGTGTGTGTGTGTTGGGAGTAACTATTCAAATATGTATTTACAAATCTTACTTTTTTTTAAAAAATAGGGTAACAGACGTTCAGAGAGAGATCATTTTCCAGGGTAGGCAGATTTTTCCAAATACTGCTACAGTGTAATGTCATGGCATTAAGAGACCTTTTCCAGTCCTGTGACTGTATATTGTACACATATATGTAAGATTAACTATTTAAATGTTATATATGCGTAAAGAATAAAACATTGCGTGTAGTAACACACATAAATGTGAACAAAACCAGCTTCAGAACTGATTTATTAATTTAAAAAAATTCTGGATTTCCTCGTGTTTGTTGTAGAAGTTCTTGCAAACATTGAGCAGTCGCCATCTCGATGACACATCTTGCATGAGTGTCTCCTGCTTTTGTTAGTTTGCAGCTTGCTGCTTTGCCAGATCTGCAGTGTTTTGAGTGCCCATCAATTTTTAGACCTTATGACCAGGGCCACATTTTGGCCACTGCTCTTTAGAGATGAACTTTGAAGGGTGTCCAAAAGTAGCTTCCGTGTTAAATATGATACATTTCTCTCCTATATTCCACTGCTTTTCTGCCTTCATGAAATATCAACTCATGCCACACTTCAGCACAATGCCTCTAGTTTGTTTTCAAAGTAGACCATCTGTGTGTGAAGCAATAGCACTCTAATCTTGTACAGGTTTAAAGGAATGCTATACAAAAGAGCCACTCCCTAGAGTTGCAGAAAGTAATTCACTTTTAAAGCACTGTCCTGAAATTAAGGGAGATGGGGGAGGGAGGGGTGTGGCTTCCTACCTTCCTTTAAAAGTGACATAGTGCAGTACAATGAGCAGTAAATGTGCACTAAACTATATAAAGTTAATGGTAAATTGGGGATTTTAGGTGTAAACCTCCATTTTACATTGTTACATCATTGAACATTATACATTCCCATGTTGAGGAACTATGACATAAATACAGTGTGCCACTAGAGGGCAGTGTAGAGATCACAAATAACATTTTGGTTATAGTTTCATACGTATGGGTGAAAAGTACATATTCAAGCCAAATTTTTAATTTTTTTTCTTTATTACATTGGTTACAAAGCCAAAATAGCATTAAGCCTTGGGCAGTGAGAGCAAAACAAACATCATGTTCCTACACTGCTTGCAGTCATGAAATCATATTTTTTCTAAAGACCAAGCTTTTATTTAACGTCCAATTGTGCATGGAAATAAAATTCCCCACTGCCATAGCGTACAATGTCTGTTACCTAAGATGTTAATGCAAATGTTCCTATGTGTGATATCTGTTAGCTAAAGTTACATAGTGCAGTTTCTGTAGACCAGATTAGAAAAATCAAACACAGGCACTATTTTTCTTTTTACAGGTCAGTGGAGCATCACAATCATTTTAAGATATTAATATTACCTAGTGTTGTAGGTAATCTGGGGTTCACAAACCTGAACCCGACAAGGTGTGGTCTGCTATTTACCGAATAGTTAGAGGCAATGCAAATGCCACACCTCATCATCTTCTTCATATTTGTGCATACCAGATGGTTTAGTTTGTTTCCATAACAACAGAGAAACACCGTCACTGTGAGCAGAAAATCTGCCCATGTGCTGTTATCAAAGTTTTATATTTAAACACAAACAGGAAGCATCAGAGACTGAGATGAGGGATAGTGAGTAGAGTCTGACTGGGATTAAAACAGCCTTCTTTAAAACATCTAATACAGTACGAAAACCCTTTATTTTACGGTTAGGAATCGAAGGTCCAATCAGGACAGGTTTCTAGGCCAAAAGGTTTCATTTATTCCATGACAAAGTCTGTTTTAACCACAAGCAAAAAACATCGTCTGTGAACTGTGAACTTTTGGGGAATGCAATATCAAACGGGCTTAAGTTAGTGAAAAAAGTGCATGTTGTTGCCACGGGCAGTGAGGAGATGCTTATCTCTAAGACATGCGATAGAAAGCAGTACATGACTTACCATGTGCTCTCCATTAATCATTTGATATGACTAATCCAGGCTTATGCTTGTTGTTTATGCATGCATGAAGACACTGTTTAGCCAGTTTAGTCCTCAACTGAACATCAATACGCCCCGATCTTATCTTTAAATATCTGTCAATTTTAGATAGATAGCGGTCCTTAGATGTTTCCACCCCTTGTTGTTCTGAGAGAAAAATCTAAAGAACCCTGAGCTTATCTGATCCCGTTTGCAGGCAACACTTTGACTGAGCCAAGTTTTCAGATGATGGATACAGCTCATCTACTCATTTCTTTCACAGATCTCTGCAGTCGTTCTCTTTCCAGTAAATGAGAAACAAATGTGTAAGTCATTGTTTTGAAAACCTTGAGTAGTCTCTGAGAAGCTGGAGAATCCTGAAGGCAGGTCTTGCAGTGCAGTGCAATTCGGTTTAATGAAACATGCTCCTACTTCGCAGCTCATAAGTTCCTACAGTTAGGAAACAAGAAGATGGAGTTCAGAGCTGAACCGGAGGGAACTCACTCTGTAGTGTTCTCTTCTAGGGATAACTGGAATACCACAGGAGAAGCCTAATCTGTTTCTGAGTTTCTAGGTCCTCTAATGAAAGGTAGCTGCACGGCAGGTGGAGGCACAGAAACTGAGCTGGAAGAATCGAATCTGTGGTCAGACTGTCCTCGTAGCAAACACTGAGCCAACCAATTGTTTATCACTTGTTTGAATCCATGGCCGACGAATAAGAAGATGAGCGGGTCCAGGCAACTGTTGAAAGCAGCAAAGCAGAGGGTTATCACTACTGTCTTCTGCAAAGTGGCTAGCATTTGGCAATTTATCTCAGTGTGGTTCTTCATGTAGTGGAGGTGCAGGGTGCGCTGGATGTGGTAGGGCAGGAAGCACAAGCAGAAGAGACAAAGCACTAAGCAAATCAGCGCCACATCCCTCTGCCTCTGCCCTGTCCTATTCCGCAAGATGTGTCGGATCATGAGCGAGTAGCAGATAATGACCATGACCAGAGGAATTACAAAGCAGATCACTAGGACCACCAGATTCAGCTCATACAGTACATCCCAAGATGTGCCGGAGGGTTCTAGGCATCCTTCGGTTTCCATACTGAACCCAAAGGTGACAGCAATGTACAAGATGTTCCCTCCCACCACAAAGACCCAGATGATCCAGCACACGATCCGAGCCCACCGACAAGCCTTGCTGTTCTGAAGGCGAATCCGACCGGCCAACACCAGGTACCGGCATATGCTCAGAGCCGTCAGGAAGAAGATGCTGCAGTACATGCTGATGTAGAACATGTAGGTGGAGATACGGCAGGCTAAGTCCAAGGCTTTCCACAAAGGTCTGGGAGAAGATTCTAGCATGTTTGAAGACTTGCTGGCGTAAAAGGCAATCCGTAGCGGCAGGGTGAAGATGAAGAGAAGGTCTGAGGCAGCGAGGTGGATGAGGAAAATGGTGGACAGGCGGTTCTTGATCGAAAACTTGCAGAAGATGTACAGCGCGCAGACATTGGCCCAGAGACCAAACACAAAGACCAGGCTGAAGACCACAGTGTAGGCTGTAAACTTGTACTCCTGGGAGTGGTTACAGCTGAGGTTCAGTGGGTTGGAGATGTTGTCTTTCGCCTCCATCACTGAAGTGGCGTCAACGGAGCCTATAAACCAGAGCACATGAGAAAAAGTCACCAACCTTTTACAGTATGTAGTAATAAACAGGTCAAACTGCCTCTAAGGCTTAGTTCTAGGGGAGGACATAGTTACCTCCTTGGAGAGGTTTATTATCCATTATTTTATCTGCAAACATCCTGTTCCTTAAGTACAGTATTGTTTAAAAGACAAATACCATTAATCCATTTATTCATCCACTGGATGATGCTGGGCCTTGATTGGTTTAGAATCTCTTTACAGATATTTATGTAGAGATTAGATAGAAGACAATCCATTACAATGTCAAAACAAAAGTCCTGTAGAGAGATGTTCGGTACAATCTGTGTAAATGTCTCTTCGCAGGTACAGCAGGGGCCTTAAAGTGCAGTTAGAGCATTTCTATTGGTCCACTCATCATGACATTTTCACACAATGTGAGCAACAACTGCTGTGTTTAAATGGTGTATTAAACTAAAAATGAACAAAAAACGAGGGCAGCAGGTTAGTGTCGCAGTCACACAGCTCCAGGGGCCTGGAGGTTGTGGGTTCGATTCCCGCTCCAGGTGACTGTCTGTGAGGAGTGTGGTGTGTTCTCCCTGTGTCTGCGTGGGTTTCCTCCTGGTAACTGTCTGTGAGGAGTGTGGTGTGTTCTCCCTGTGTCCGCGTGGGTTTCCTCCGGGTGACTGTCTGTGAGGAGTGTGGTGTGTTCTCTCTGTGTCTGTGTGGGTTCCCTCCGGGTGACTGTCTGTGAGGAGTGTGGTGTGTTCTCCCTGTGTCCGCGTGGGTTTCCTCCGGGTGACTGTCTGTGAGGAGTGTGGTGTGTTCTCTCTGTGTCTGCGTGGGTTTCCTCCGGGTGACTGTCTGTGAGGAGTGTGGTGTGTTCTCTCTGTGTCTGCGTGGGTTTCCTCCGGGTGACTGTCTGTGAGGAGTGTGGTGTGTTCTCTCTGTGTCTGCGTGGGTTTCCTCCGGGTGACTGTCTGTGAGGAGTGTGGTGTGTTCTCTCTGTGTCTGCGTGGGTTTCCTCCAGGTGACTGTCTGTGAGGAGTGTGGTGTGTTCTCTCTGTGTCTGTGTGGGTTTCCTCCGGGTGACTGTGAGGAGTGTGGTGTGTTCTCCCTGTATCTGCGTGGGTTTCCTCTGGGTGCTCCGGTTTCCTCCCACAGTCCAAAAACACACGTTGGTAGGTGGATTGGCGATTCAAAAGTGTGAGTGAATGTGTGTGTGTGTGTTGCCCTGTGAAGGACTGGCGCCCCCTCCAGGGTGTATTCCTGCCTTGCGCCCAATGATTCCAGGTAGGCTCTGGACCCACCGCGACCCTGAATTGGATAAGGGTTACAGATAATGAATGAACAAAAAATGAACATACATATTTTCCATTAGATGACGATATGTACTTATTTTTGAAGATCTTACTACTACAACATTCTGCTTTAATCATTTTGTTCTAGGATGTTCTTGCCCATGTGCACTCATTCCTGGTTCTGGAGCAGTGTTATCAAGCTGCTGATGCTAGGGAATGATGGATCAGTGGTACACGGCCTTTTAGGGTTTAGGAGGTTAATTGGGATTTCGTATGAGATTATTTTTGTTTGGAAAACCAACACAAATACTTTCCACTCTCCAAGGAAAAATGCAAATGCACTCACTGCAGCTGAAGGAAATAGATGTGTTTAATTGTCTAGGAATTTTTGGCAGCGGTGTCCAGTGTCAGCTCGATGATCAATCTCTTATGGCCAGAAGAACAGACCGCCCAACTCTAAGGGTCAGGAATGAGAAAGAATGCTGTTTTGACTGGGTTGTTTCTCAGATCTTAAGTGGGAAGCTGCAGTGGGATTTGTCTGACAGTTTACAGCAAGCAGAGACTGTAATCTGATGTCAGTTATTGCATGACTCGCCTGCACCTGCACGAATGGAAAAGGTATCTGCAAGAATGAGTGCTGATATTAGCTCCATAAACTACTTGCTAGTCCATGTAATCCTGCCTGATTTTATACACTGTATGTGGACACCTGCTTGTTCAATATGTCCTCTGCAGTTGAGGGTTTGTTGTTACATGACTATTGCTGCTGCAAAACCATCTACTGGGTGGAGGCTGTGTGACTGGGTGATTACAAAAGTTGCTGCAACTTAATCCAAAATACTGGATGGTGCTATACCCCTCTGGAGATTACACTTTCACTGATTTACTGTCAATTGCTAGGGGCTTTTTTAAACACCCTTGACCCACACTTGGCATTGAGCATCATGATTTTAGGCTCCAGAGTGTCCACATTTCATTTACTGCATTCATTTAGAGATTATGCAAGCGCTGAACATCTGGGTTTACGCTGAGGGCACTTTAAATGGCTGGGTTCAGCTAAAAGGTGAGGGCAGAGAGATACTGAGAGTGTAGTGGCTCAGGTGCAAACAAACAGGTATTACATCACATCATTTCTTAGATGGTTCTGACCTCAGGAGAGATAAGGGAGAAGATAAAGCTGCAGGAGAGGGAGCTCAGAACTGAGAGAGGGAGGGAGAGAGAGAGAGAACGGGAGAGAGAGAAAGAAATAAGAGGAGGAATGAGAGAAAAAGAAGAGAGGGAGGACAGAGAAAAAGAGAAACACAAAGTGTGTGTGTGTGTGTGGGAGAGAGATGAAAAATGGAAGAGAGAGAAAGAAAAAGGAGGAGGAAGGAGAGAAGAGTGGAGAGAATGAGAGAAAAATCTGAGGGAGGAGAGAGTAAAAGAGAAACACAAAGTGTGTGTGTGTGTGTGAGAGAGAGAGAGAGAGAGAGAGAGAGAGAGATGAAATATGGAAGAGACAGAAAGAAAAAGGAGGAGGAAGGGGAGAAGAGTGGAGAGAATGAGAAGAGAGGGAGGAGAGAGAAAAAGAGAAACACAAAGTGTGTGTGAGAGAGAGAGGAGGGAAGAGATGAATGAGAGAGTGAGACAGAGTGAAAGGGGGAGAGAAGTAGAAATAACAGAAACTGATAAAAGAAATACAAAAAATGAAGGAGGGGGGAGAGAGGTAGAATGAAAAAGGGAGAGAGAATGAGAGAAAAAGAAGGAAGGGAGGAGAGAGACGAAGAGAGAAACAGAAGGGGGGAGAGAGAAAAGGGAGAGAAGGAGAGAGACAAAAAAATAGAATGAGAGAGCGAGACAGAGAAAAAGAGAAAGAGAAAAAGGAGAAAGTGAGTAGAGAGAATGAGAGAGAGAGAGGGAGACAGAGAGATAAAAGGGAGAGACAAAAATGAGAATGAGACAGAGAGAAAGGGGGTGGAGGGAGAGAAAGAGAAGTAGAGAGAGACAGAGGAAACAGTGAGAGTATAAAGAGAGATTTTAGATGGAGCTGCAGGAATGAGGCCTCTGGTCTTTATTACTGTTATTTTTCAGCGAGCAGCAAAACCACGATCTTATCTCTGTTCCCCGAGGAGAAGAAGAAACAAAGGCTGAGGCACGTAATAACATCTTCATCACTGAGGACCTGGAGGTAATAAAGCGTACAGTAGTGAAGCACAAGACTGCAGAGTGATGACGAGGCCGCCATTGCAAATTACCACTCGCAAACAAGAAAACACAGCATGTTTGTTGCAGATAAGACCATCAGTGTGGTCAAGTATAGATTAAATCAACAACAGTAGAACACATCAGTTGTTCATATATAAGGTCAATGAGTACATGTCTAATTCGGTACTGTGCTTTCATAGATGGTTGACGAATGCACCTCTGAGAAAAGCCATGTAGCAAGCCACCCAGTCAGTTTTCTATGTGCTGCCTAATTAAAAATCATGGGATAAAATGAGCCATTCTTATTCTGTTCTGTTTCATACGTCCATTGCAGAGATTTTAGGAACTGCCTCACCCCCTCGTTTGAGTCTGTCCAATCACAGCGATGGACCCACGTTTATGTGAGAGACCAAGGATGAGGTTAAACAAAGACGCGACAGAAAAATAAGAGCGCTGCGTAAAAAAGTGAGAAAATGAGAATGGAGATGAAAGAGAACCAAGCAAAAACGGCCAAAACAAGAGCTTCTGCTCCTCGCTCCCCACTGCTGTGCACTTGGGTCTGGGGTAAACTGCAAGCGGCTTATTATCATTTAAAGGAACAAGTGCTGAAAGCAGCAGAATCGCAGGGGTTTTATTCAGACCCCAGAAATGTCCACTTTAAGGTTTTAAACAGCAATAATTAAAAAGAGCATTAATTAATGATCAGTGGAAGTGGTACTTTACCTGAGTGTCGTAGAGTGTTTTGAAACAGATGGCTGTTCTTGCTCTGAGCTGTGAGTTCAGTATTCAAATCGAGTCTATATCCAGTTTGCATATGTGCTGACATAAAGAAACAGTGTCTTTGCGACACCTCAGGTAACAGATAAGTCTACAGCTTCGTTACAGTCGACTGTAAGATGTCTGAGACACAGCTGTGGGAAGTGGTCTACTCTCCACTTTTCAGTTTGTGCAATTTCCTCTATGGTCTTGTGAAGAAGCAAAGGAATGATTTTATCATCAACGTCTGTTTTCTGTTTCATGCTGTCGTTGTGTTTTTTGTGAAATATCGTAAGAGGAAACCTTTCTTTAAAGGTTCTTTGTTTGGAAATGTTCACTTCAGACTCAAACGTGATCTGTAGACACACTTTATAATGTTTGCACTGACAAAATGGCAGGAAATAATGATGGACACTCTCGAGCTGCACATGGGCCCAAGGACACCATTCCCATCGCTGACGGCTGTGGTAACCGTGGCGTGATGAAACTGCATCTTATGTAAAAGTAGGTGGACCAAACATTGAGAATAAAGGTCTTTAAAAGAGTCTTTATGAGGGTTGTTCTTCACTGGTGAAGATTGGTACGCATCGTATGAAAAGTACACACCATATTGACTTCAGAAGCCTCTTGAGTTGCATGTTTTTCCACTGAAACATCTTCAAAATTGGTTCTACTTTGTCGGGAACTGCATAAATGTACCTTTTAAAGGTACAGCAGTGGTTTAAAAGTGCAGTTGTGTTTCCTGAGGGTACATGACATTCTCATAGGAGTGGATATTTATAAGCTTTCATGAGAGAACTGTGTAAAATAAGAGAATAAAATATAAGTCCTGGAGTTTAAATGGAGCGTATGAATAATATATATTTTTTATTCTTTTATTTTACATTATATTCCACATAATGAAAAGAACACTTCAAAAACGGTTCTCAGTGGCAACAAAACCACTTCCGTCAGAGTGATACTGTGTTATCTAGCTCTTTCTGCTGAGATTATGATGAAATGTCAGGCCTTTGCTATTAGACCTACGTGTGCTTCAGGAAGGTTAGCTTGATTTTCCCTCTTCAGGATGATGCTACACATATAGCGCAGAAAATGACTAGAAAACCCCCACTACGTGCCCTCTACTGGCCCATGAGGGCTTTAGACAACTAAGTAATCTGGTATAACATGCTTTGTTTTGTGTTCTGTTCTGTTTTGTTTCTTGTTTGTGCTCCCCTGGTCATGTGACTGCTTCCCCATGTCTTGTGTCTGCTTCCTGCTTGTTCCCAGGTCATGTGATACCCTTCCCTTGTGTTTCTAGTGTCATGTCTTAATTAGTGTCCAGGTGTTTCTTGTTTGTGTTGTCTTTATATAGTCCTTGTCAGTGTTTCCTGTTTAGCCCCTTAGTTCTGTATAGTCCTCGTTTAGTGGTTAGCCTTGTTCAGTATTTAGCCCTTGTGTTTAGCCTCTGCGTTTTGCCCTTGTATTTAGCTTCCCTTTGTTTAGTTTCCTTTTAGTTAGTGCTATTAAAGTCTCCTTCACTTACCTCCTTTCCTCACTCCTTGACCACTCCTACACTCCCCATTATTACATCTGGTATCATTAAAGAATCATTGTTTCTGCAGCCCACTGTGAGACAGAAGATGAAGTCTGTGGCCAGACCATAAACAGGACGCTAAATACTAACGCAACAGGTAGGAATACAAGCTGAATTTGTGGTTAGATGGGTTTGGGTGTACATTGTTGTTTTTGCAAACTATACACTAAATCTGAAGGAGCGTATGCACCCCAGACCTCCAGGGGGCTCACCATCAACCATTGGGGTGATCATGGCCATGCTTAGAGTGATCCATCACGCAGATCGTACCTGCTCTGTGGGGGTCATATGGGGATCCTGTGTGGTCAACAGAGCTGATCAAATGGACACTGAGTATAAGGGAGGCGTTCCTAATCCAGTGATTGTTCAGTGTGTATTTCCATCTAATCATTACTTCTTTACCTTACTGCCTGTCATTTATTAGTCCTGCAGAGAAGGAAACAGAAAACTGCACACTGTAAACACTGCGGTAGCTTACCATAGTTATATGATCAAAGACTGTAGACAGCTCTGGATAAGGGCATTGGTCAAATGCCATCAATGTAAATGCAAATGTAGTTGTATAATCGCTCAATGGCTTTTTTATGGCTTTTTTTTTTTTTTTGAGGTTTAACCACTGCCCCTTTACACAAGTCTGAAAAGGTTCTGGCAAAATGCTCTTGACAATGACACTATTCATTTGCTCTGTGTAAATGATGACCTATATTTATGTAGCTATAACAACAGAAACAAACTATGGTGTAAACCTCAGTATCAAAACCGATTATTACCTGTTTAAGACGCACATTTGCATTAGAAAAAAATTAAATCCATTTGATGCATAAACAAACTCAAGTGGCATTGATGTTGTTTCCGTATGCGAATAAAAGTCATCAGAATACAGCACGTTCCGAATATAAAAACGGCACTACTACATACTTTGGTTATGTAAAATAACTTGTAAGTCTAAAGCAGTTAAAAACGCAGGCCTAGGCCTTGGCAGGCTGCACAAATATTTTTTAAACAACCACAATTTGGCAGGAGAACATGCAGCTTGAAGTTAAATGAATGGTTGTATAAATTTGTTTTCGCTTGAAGGGTTGTTTAGAGCCAGAAGTGTCTTTTGTTGCTTTTTTTTTTTGTTTGCGAGTATGCACATGTAAAAGTGTTACTTCAATGATATAATCACTCTAATTGCACATGACGCGTGATTCAGCATGGGAAGGGCTTGCGCTTCTCGTTTTGGGATCCTTTTTGTATTTAAATGTTGTTGAAACACGTAACTGAGCACGCAGCTGAAATAACTGAATGGAAGGAGGAAAAAAAAGAAGAAAGTAGAGAGTAAATATGAAGGCTAGTGTACATTCCTCAAAAGTATTCAAATGTAGTAAAAGCATTATAAGTTTAAATATTTTGAAATGTCAGACCCCATCAAAATAATGTTAAATATATCTGTGGTCTCATTTTATTGAATACATCTCTAATAACTGTATAAGTATGGATTATATTTTTACTGCCACAAATGGAGGAAAATACAACTAATGTAAATACACATTTTTCATTAATATATTCATTCATTGTCTGTAACCGCTTATCCAGTTAAGGCTTGCAGTGAGTCCGGAGCCTATCCAGATTCACACCCTGGAGGGGGCGCCAGTCCTTCACAGGGTGACACACAGTCACATTTTCACATTTGGAAACCTGGAGGAAACCCACGCAGACACAGGGAGAACACACCACACTCCTCACAGACAGTCACCCGGAGGAAACCCACGCAGAGAACACAACACACTCCTCACAGACAGTCACCCAGAACAGGACTTGAACCACCAACCTCAAGGTCCCTGGAGCTGTGTGACTGCGCCACTACCTGCTGCACCACCGTGCCGCCCTACAAACTTGTATCCCCTTCAAAAAAATAGTTTTTTTTTAATGTAATTACATGTAACTATTTTGTAATAAAAACATACCTTTGTGTCACTTCATTAACAAAACTGAAGTAAATTCACCACAGTATATACCTAAGCTTCACTACTGCAGCCCGTCTGTAACAGTGAATATATTGCCGTTAATTACTCTGTTGCTACGCTAATGTTTAATCTGTAACTACACAGCTATTAGAGAATGTAAATTTGGACACATGCAGGAAATGTAACAACCCACCTTTTAGTTGGTTGAAAAATCAAATTATCCGTTAACGTTAATCCTTTTCTGTCCAAGGTGTGATCCGATCTTATAGCTGAACCTAAGGATCCTGTTCAGCTTGTTTCTTTAATGATAGAAGTAAAGTTCAGGGGTGAATTTGTCTTGACATGTCTTACTTCATCAGCACATTTGACTTGGTTCCTAAAACAATTTGGTAAACAAGCAAAAGTCTCCGGCAACGACATGAAACATCGTAAATACTTTCACCTAAAACAAATAAAACTGACTAGAAATAGGTCGAGTATAATTATAGCATTCTTAGGAAGTTGGATAATGATATATATATATATTCTATGTTTTTGCAGTGCCACCTTCTAATGTTCCAAAATGTTAAAAAAATGCAAATGTGAAATGAAGGTCATGGCACCTTTCGTAGAATCATCAGTTAACCTACATAACACATGAGCAGAACTGATAGTATCTTACTGCAGCTCACTCTTTACTCATTCTCTGATCCACTGCTGATCTTATCAATGTAGGGTGTCACTAATGGTTTACTTTGAAAATTTTACTGCAGCAGGAGTGAGCTTTCACTTCTTGTAACTGTAAGAATCAAAAGCTCAATAACGAGGGCAAGTGGAATCCCAAAAAGGCGACATGCAATTTACAGAAACAAGCTTTTTCTGGGCATTATGACAAAGTAGGGCTCTTCCTTTAGGGAATGTTCCCATCAGTTCCTGTCTAGATCTGGTTTGCAGCTTTAGTTTTGCACTGGATCAATCAAAATACTTCTAAATATTCCTGAGTAAATTGTGACTTGCTACTACCCATATTTTATGTTGGATCAGTGTAGTTACAAGTAATAACACTTTATATCTGAACAATAATGACATTCTTAACATAGAAGCCACTATTCATTCATTCATTATCTGTAACCCTCATCCAGTTCGGGGTCACGGTGGGTCCAGAGCCTACCTGGAATCATTGGGTGCAAGGCGGGAACACACCCTGGAGGGGGCGCCAGTCCTTCACAGGGCAACACAGAGACACACACACATTCACTCACACACTCACACCTACGGACACTTTTGAGTCGCCAATCCACCTACCAACGTGTGTTTTTGGACTGTAGGAGAAAACCGGAGCACCCGGAGGAAACCCACGCAGACACAGGGAGAACACACCACACTCCTCACAGACAGTCACCCGGAGGAAACCCACGCAGACACAGGGAGAACACACCACACTCCTCACAGACAGTCACCCGGAGGAAACCCACGCAGACACAGAGAGAACACACTCCTCACAGACAATCCCCCGGAGGAAACCCACGGAGACACAGAGAGAACACACTCCTCACAGAGAGTCATCCGGAGGAAACCCACGCAGACACAGGGAGAACACACCACACTCCTCACAGACAGTCATCCGGAGCGGGAATTGAACCCACAACCTCCAGGCCCCTGGAGCTGTGTGACTGCGACACCTACCTGCTGCGCCACCATGCCGCCTAGAAGCCACCAGCATTGTTAAATAAACTCCAACGTCCTCATTTTCAGATAGTTTTGGTATTTGAAAGTTGCTAAAACACATAGCTGAGTGTATTAACCAAGCTCTGCCGGATGGTATCATAGTCCAATCAGCATGAGGTTTTGTTCTGTACCCTCCCACCTCTCTTTTGAGCAATTTCAAAATGGTGGCCCAAGACTCACACAAACACTCTGTGTTTTTCAGAGCTGCAGATCCTCCAGTACATTCTCAGTGAGTTCTGGGAGGGCTCGCCCCAATGTAATTTTGTCATTTATAAGGTGAGGCATGTTCCTGCTTTATTCCCTACATTGCTCACTATGTAGTGAAGTATATAGTTAATAGGGCACTGATTAATTTTAGTCACAACCCTGTACGGAGACCCGGAGCAGCCAGAGCCATGTTGAGAGAGCCACTAGCGATCTGTTCAGTACGACTTCCGTAAACTTCACAATGCTCTTTATTCTGGAACTTCAGCACCTAAAATAGAATATCTGAAGACTGACAAATGTATAGAATTTTATGAGAGAAGTGGTAAAGCTGGTATCTCTTTAAATTATCTGTGAGGGCAACTCAATGGCAATTTATTTATGACCATTAATTGCTGATTCGCTGTAGAGGCAAAGTATACTTTATAAAATAAGACCTTTAAAATGAACTCCTGGATAAAGCTTTCTGAGTTGATCCAAATTTATATTGGGTGTCTGTAATGTCTGTGTAGTTACAGATTAAAAGTAAACGTAGCAACAGTGTAATTAAAGGCTATATATTCACTGTTACAGATGGGTTAGAGTGTAATAGTGAAGCTTATGTATATACTCCAGGTTTTGTCAATGAAATAACACACATGTATTTAGATGGATTTGACATTATAAAACATTTAAACTTAAAATACTTTTACTCAGTGGTGGCTCCTGTCAAATCTCTCTGGGGGGCAATGGTTGCTAAAAGAGCTTGTTCAGTGGGTAAATTAAGAGCTAGCCGTCTAGACAACTGGCACATTGTCAAGTTAGATTCCTGATTAGTTTGTACAGTGCAGTGTCATCAAACGTTGTAGAATTTATTTTCTGTGGTCACGACATGTAGAAACACCACCAGTAACCACTAGATTAGCTTTCTCTACTTGAGGAAATGCGACTTGCTACTACCCACATTTAATGGTTGGGACAGGTGTTAAAACTTTATATCCGACCGATAACCACATGCAATTATTATGTAAAAGATAAAAGAATTGTTAGATGAGCTCAGACTTCTTTCTACGCTCTTTAAAACTGCGTAACATATTGTCAAATATGAAAATGGATATTCAGTGGTCACATTTCATAAATAACTGTACCAGTGTCAGAAACTACACTAGCAGTTTTAGAAATCCCAAACGGAGACACTAATCATTCATACAGACCAAACGTAAGTGTATAAAGCTCAAGGTTTGGTTCTACTTTCAGTGGCTATGTTCACGCCTAAGTGTCTAGTTTGATAAAGTGTTAATCTGCTTCTGTAGTTCAGCTATAATAGTTTTCTACAAGGATTGATATACTTTTGTCTGTTCTGAATTATAACAGTGTTGTGTATAAACCACATAAGTCTTTTTCAGATGACTAAAATCTTGAGGCATGTGGGTTGTTTGACACATCATTTTTGTTGGTGTACATTTTCATTCCTCCTCAGATATTAACTTGGTGTTGACCAATTTTAATATATATGGCCAATTCTGCAAATTTGAGTTTTGGTCCGGCAGCACAGTGGAATTATGGTTAAATTATTGCGACAACCATAGCAAAACTAATGTGCACATATAGCTGTAGTTTGTGTGTTTTCAGCAGAGGAGCCAGCCCGACGAGTCGGGTTCTTGTGAAGACATCTATATATGTGGTTACCCATTACTTCCCCAAATAGATTCCAAGTGAATACAGGGCCTTGCACGTTTCACTTTTCTTTATTATGTTTTCTGGTTTCAAATTTTTTTAGTGTTTTGAGTCCCGTATTCTGAGAGTCATCCTCCGTTGTCTACAATGCTGGGCATAAGCACACACCACCAGGGGAACCCAGTGGTACTATAACTGGCATATGGCACAACTGGTGCCAAGCTTTAGATACAGAATACGAATCAGAGTGATAATCAGAGTCTTGTGCTTGACACCAGTCCATCACCGAAAACATTTGAGCATCAGAACCGGAGCATGGAGCATTGGACGGAGGTGGTCTATTGGTCTGATCTTTTGCATCATGTAGAAAGCCACGTAAGATCCCACCACAAGCCAGAGGATGCAGTTGGATGCTCTCAGTGAGGATCTGTTGGGAAACTGTGGGTCCTCCCAGTAAACAAGGAACATCCCTGGACGTTCAAAATAGGTCTAAAAGTAGTCTGTCCATCAAGGACATATTTTAAATGTCAATGGACGTCCAAAAAACATCTAATAGTCGTCTTTTCAATGTCTGTGTTTGGACGTCTTTTCAACTTTCATTTTCAACCTTAAGAGAACGTTGATTAGACGGCAGTCATTACGTAATTTCAACGTTGAATCAATGGCTAAATGTTTACTGGGCTGGCATCCATGTGGTTGTTACTTTGACATTTACACACACTTTAAAACATAATCAACTATGGACTTGTTTTACATGGTTCATTTTGGAATACCTGGGATGTTATATATGCTACCAAACAGCAGAGGGCACTACAATACCATCCAAATCCGTTTGTACCGCTCAGTTTGTAGCAGGAAGAAGTTAGTGCCTCGTGCAATACAAAAGAATACAGTAGAACACAGCTAGCGTTTTTGTTTTGCCTTAAGTACAGCCTTAATTTTATTTTTTCTTTACTTGAAACACACACACGTTTAATTTTCTTCACTTACTACTGTAAAAGCCTTGTATTTGTTACTGTGTTTATTGTGCTTCCTGGAAGCCATGAACATCAATAACTTTCCTGCAGACTCTGTCTGTAACAACAGCCCATGTCACTTTAAGAGGGATCCACAGTCATAAGTATATATGGTCATGGTTGTGATGTCATATAGGGTGCAAACAGGCCTAAACAAGGCTACGATCAGCAAAAGTGATGTTGGACGTAAACAGAGGCTGGGGAATTAGAAAATGAATGGTAGAAACTTAATATCATCTGAGTTTCTTGGTTCTGTTGTCCCAGTTTGTTGGGACGTTTGCTGCATTCTTAAGTTTGAAGTGTTCTTAAATTTAAAAGAGTAGTAATAGTTTTGCGAAGGGCTAACTGAACACTTGACAAGAGTTTAAAAAAACCCCTAAAACATCCAAGATTTGAATGCCTCTTCAAGGTACTTATTGTTTCGTTTCTGAATAATTAACGGAGAAGGTGAGCGTCGAGAGGCACGACCATCTTCAGCTGCTCAATTATTCATTTTATCCTCGCTTTCAAGATGAGCTTTAATGGAGATTTCAGTAAGGAGGGCATTTCATTACTTTCTTCAATAGTTTTATGGTGAACAAGGACGTGTCACCGATGACTCACTTTGATTAAAGAGTGTGTTCAAAACCCAAGATTCGGTTTGTGGCTTTCTTAGAAAAACAACATGTAGGAGACGGTTAGAAAGGAAAGGGCTTATTTCTGCCATTGCTTATTTAATGGTAGCAAAAATGATTTTGCTGCTTAGAAACTCATATATTTTTAACGACATGCATTTGAAATGCATCCCTGAGGATTTGGTTAATGACTTGATCGATGCTAGTCATTGATCAAAGTGAGCAGGCCTGTGTGAACCATGCTAAGGCTTCATAATGTGCAAACTTGTGGTTGTAGTTTAATTCAGAAGATTCATGTGACTCATACATCACTTTTTCTTCCCGAACACATAAACTGATCTTGGAATAAAGTTGCAGAGTTTAAGCAATGATTGGTGCAGAGTTTAAACATGGCTGTTGCTAAGCCAGCGCTGGGTAAATACCCCGTAAATCTGCTAATTGCTGTAGAAGCTAATTTAAATCTTAAAGTGGTTGTATTATAAACATGGTTCATGCTAACATCCCTCAAACAGTTAAAGTAGCATCATCACACTTTCTTCTTTTGTCTGGATGTGCAAATAAAATGTTAGAAGAGTTCAGAGCATGAATTTAGCATGAGAGAAGTCCTAAAACTTCCACTATAGGCATACAGTAGTAACAAAGCATATAGTAGTTGGCATAGTTAATGCTACATAGTATTGTCTTAGCTAGTGTTAGGCTATGCTAATATTAGTTACTCCTAGAAGGAATTAGCTAGAAGTTGGTAAATTAAGAAGTATTAGAAGAATTTCTTTTATTATTCCTCTTAAGAGAATGGATTTATATGCTAATATATGCTAGCTTTAGCTAAACTATTACTCATGTTCTTCATTTTGTGATGTAACCAAAACTAAAAAGACACTTGCTTTTGTTTACACTGTCAAAACTGAACAGTACATTGACCAATAGTAACAAGGCCAAATTAATTAAATTAAATATATATTATTATGCTAATTATAATGAAATTTGGGCGGCATGGTGGCACAGCAGGTAGTGTCTACACATCGAGAGAGAGAGAGAGAGAGAGAGAGAGAGAGAAGATAAGTTTAAAAAAAGAGAGGTAGGAAGGATTTAATACAATGTGAGAGCGGTGAGGGTGCCCATGGGGGCCATTAAAAACCGCATGGTTAATTGGTCTGGTTCAGCATGACAGGGCATGGACTGGAAACTGCAGTTGTCAGGTCACTCTCTCTCTCTCTCTCTCGCTCTCTCGCTCTCTGTGTGTGTGTATAAGATAGAGTGAGAGCAAAGGCCCTGCTCTTTAGCTCCCACCCACGCTGCCTGTCAGCCACTTAGACAGACATATGTAATTTGTCCAAGCTCAAAACAACAACCAGGACATAAACCCACACACACACACACACACACACATTTTAGTCTAACTGTATTTCTGTGCACGTCCAAACATTTATCTTTGGAACTAAACTTAATCCCAAGGGCTAAGCTTAAATTTAAAGCCACAGAAAGGCATTGTTTCCCATCAAGACATATTGACGCAACACTAGGTAGGATCTGTACCTTAAAATTACAGTTTTTAAATGATTGTTCTGCTCCACTGAGCTGTAATAGGGAGAACAGAGCCTCTGTCTTTGCTACCCTGGGTTCAGCACAGGAGAAACTGCACTATGTAACTTCTGAAAGAAGGCAGGAACCCACCTCCCCCTCTCCCACTTGACAAGAGTAGGAGGGAGCCCAGAAGCAATCTGCCAAATGTTAGTATTACTTGAACGACCATGTTTATGCTTGATAGAGCGGGTTCCCCACATGGGGGCACCCATGGTTTAAACAGGTGGATCAAGGAATCCCTGACACATCCAGGTCACTAGGATTCAGTACAGTGGCTGTGATATATAGAGGAATCACAGGAGAAAATGGCCAATAGGTCAAATGCCTAAAACCTACACATGTCTAGTTCTAAAGTGCAGCACAGTTCCCTTTCTGACCAAATCACAGTCGTAACTGAGGGGATGGTGTAAGTGCCAGTTCCACAGTGACCCCCTAGAGTCATTACATTTCTGGAGCCATTCATCCAACACCAGCCCTGTAATCCCCCTGGTCACTAATAGCATTTGATTGATGTAAGTGAAGGTCTAATCCCAACTGATTTGACTTGCAGTGTGGCAGGTCTGTCCACGTTCCCAAGCCCCATGTGCCAGGCCGTAAATCTGATGTCTCTGAGGGTTTTACAGGGCCCTCACACTGGCTGGATGTTTGAAACATAGTCTGCTACTCTTTACAAATGTATGTTAAAAGAACACTATGTAAGATTTGGTGTTTTGGCTCCTGGGCACCACCTACAGTTCAAGAGTGTAATTCACATTTACAGCACTGTCCTGAAACCCTACCCTCCAGGGCCCAACATGACCCTGAACAGGATGAAGCACTTAGATGTGAATGCATGAATGACCCCAGATTAGTCTGGGACTCTGAAATGGACATATTACCTTGGGGCGCTACGTCCCCAAGTCACTTTACATTGTGGCCATTGAGAAAAGACTATTGGGTACGTTTGTGGACTTTTGGACACATGCCACTGGACACTGGTTTGGTAATGAAGATCCTGCAGGGTGGTGTGATGTTTGGACCATATCTGTTAGGTTTGGACTGATTAAAAATGATTAATAATGCTTTGTGCTACAGTGCTAAACCCTAAAATGGCTCCCTAGCCCTCTGTGGTCTACAAACTCATGTCCTTCAGTTTATTTATCAATAAAACAGTGCAGAAATACAGTTTAATCATTTCTGGAATCTGTGAAGCCTACTCTTCCCATTCCAACTCATCACGAGATTGTACGCCACTCACCTCTGGAGTTCTGAAGCTATTAATATTGGCTGTGCATGGCTAATTGCTGTAACTGTTGGATATCTTTGTCCCAGGGTTAGGTGCCTATCCCAGTTTACCCTTCACTCTGTGAAAAGAAGCAGTGTAACTTTTTAACGCCTGATCATCCTGTAGCTATTTTAATATATTACAATGGGTGCTTATGATTCTGCAGCCTACTCTATGTAAAACATGCAGGGCAAGTATTTAAATGGTCACTAAAGCCACTAGAACACTGTTAATCTTCATAGATTACATTATTGCTGAGCTACTGCGTGCTTGGACAGTGCAACTGCTGCCAAAAGCTGTATTTACAATTTATAATGGATTTATATTTACAGGCTGAGGACAGTATTCACACACTCCACGTTTTAATGACATTTCTAGGACTAACATTGAAAAGCAGGTTATGTATATGCATTTATATGCAGCATTTATCTAAACACACACACACACACACACACACACACACGTGGACCCACTCGTGCATTGGCTCTATCGAGCGCAGACAGCAGTAATTAGAGCCTGTTGAACGGAGTGTGTCTGTGGGTCACCTGGGGTTTATAAGGCGGCCAATGACCACATGGGACTCTGAGCTATATCTGTGTCTGTTAGGGGGGGAGGTTGTGTGTGCGGTGTGTGTGTGTATGTGTACTGGGGAAGGGAGCTTGTATTAGAAAATGGCACACAATTTATAACAAATAACATATAACAAATGTGTCCCTCGTTCATATGGACATGTCCCTATACATAAGGGTATTTGCGCTAAACTTGCCACTGCCTGATCAGAAGAAAAAACCTCCAGGGGTGTTTCTGCACAGCCTTCTACCATGAGAAAACAACACTGTGGGTCTGAAAGGATGTGGAGCTTTTGAGAAAAAGTTGCAAGACGGTGCAACTACTAAGACTGAACTTTATGGGGAAATGTCCCTGTAATATTCTTAAGCGATGAAGGCAGTAGCTCTTATTTTTGCACATCATTTTGTTTATTGAAAATGACAAGGAGTGTGGTGTGTTCTCTCTGTATCTGCGTGGGTTTCCTCTGGGTGACTGTCTGTGAGGAGTGTGGTGTGTTCTCTCTGTGTCTGCGTGGGTTTCCTCCGGGTGACTGTCTGTGAGGAGTGTGGTGTGTTCTCCCTGTGTCTGTGTGGGTTTCCTCCGGGTGACTGTCTGTGAGGAGTGTGGTGTGTTCTCCCTGTGTCTGTGTGGGTTTCCTCCGGGTGACTGTCTGTGAGGAGTGTGGTGTGTTCTCCCTGTGTCTGTGTGGGTTTCCTCCGGGTTACTGTCTGTGAGGAGTGTGGTGTGTTCTCCCTGTGTCTGCGTGGGTTTCCTCCGGGTGACTGTCTGTGAGGAGTGTGGTGTGTTCTCCCTGTGTCTGTGTGGGTTTCCTCCGGGTGACTGTCTGTGAGGAGTGTGGTGTGTTCTCTCTGTATCTGCGTAGGTTTCCTCCGGGTGACTGTCTGTGAGGAGTGTGGTGTGTTCTCCCTGTGTCTGCGTGGGTTTCCTCCGGGTGACTGTCTGTGAGGAGTGTGGTGTGTTCTCCCTGTGTCTGCGTGGGTTTCCTCCGGGTGACTGTCTGTGAGGAGTGTGGTGTGTTCTCCCTGTGTCTGCGTGGGTTTCCTCCGGGTTCCTCCCACGGTCCAAAAACACACGTTGGTAGGTGGATTGGCGACTCAAAAGTGTCCCTAGATGTGAGAGTGTGTATGTGTGTGTGTCATGCTGTGAAGGACTGGCGCCCCCTCCAGGGTGTGTCCCTGCCTTGTGGCCAATGATTCTGGGTAGGCTCCGGACCCATCGCGACCCTGAACTGGATAAATGGTTAAAGACAATGAATAAATGAATTGTCCATTCACGGTCATTTTTACTATACTCTGTAACAATTACCATAAAACGACAAAGAAACAGCAGAATGTATGAATTTTTTATTACAATTATTTGTACACCTAAAAAAAGGGTAAATAAAAATACAGATATACAAATATTATACAAATATTACAAAAAAGAAAATACTGGAATATAACTAAGAAAAATGTACAAATATTAAGGGAAAAACATAGGAAGCATTTGCCTGTAACTTTTGTCTTTATATCTGTATGACCACAGGAGGCAGTGGATGATGGCAGTGACTGACACTTCCACGTGAGTATTACCTCATATGTGAGAGATTGTTTATTATTATATATTTTTTTAAACTAAAATGATAGTTGTCATTGTTAATACAACACAACATTTACAAAAAATATCCCAGAATGGCGGGAGCACAATTATACAGTGCAAACAGTATTTTAAACTTATTCAAACACCTAATCAATGGAGAAACTATTTTATCAGAGAAGTAATTCATATTTGTTCATGACTTCTTATAACCTGCAAAGTCCATCTGACTCTTCCATGTGTGCATCTCGGTCAGTCTCTTCAGGGTGCTTTCTACACCACGGTGGCCTTGTTTTTAGGCTGAAGCTTTGGGTGGCTTTTCTCCTTGGCTCTCTGTCCTAATTCTGAGTCTGACACACTTACAGTCCATCTCATCTGCTCTCCTCATCAGGGCTCAGCTGCTAAATAAAGCCCTTCTCTCTCTCACACACACACACACACACTTTCAGCATGGCATCTTAAACATATCTCATATGTCCTTAGCTAGCCGCAGTAGCCAATAACTTCACAAGGCTGTTGGTCAGGGGGGGCATCTGTATTATACATACCATCTCCACTGCAGCTTCATAAATACTTTATAAATACTTCACCCCCCCCGCCCATCCCCACCCCCATCTTGTACTGTCAGTGTACACTGTACATACAACCGCCTTCGGCATTGCCTTAGAGACAGTACAGTGTTTTGATGTAGTAACTGCAGCGTGCTATTGATTGTTGAGGGAATTAGTTACACTGCTTTTAACTTACATTTAGTTACCTTTCAATACTATGTCTTTTAACATATGGAGTGGGTTAATGTCCTACATTCCTGGGGTGCGACCTTGACCTTTGTCCGTAGGCTATATCCCCCTTGGCTGATGTTGTAATCCGTGCACAGATTCTGATCCATCCTGATCTATTATTCACCCACACATTCTGATCCATTATTTATTCAAGAACAAAGTACACAGACAGGAGCCTACTCTTCAAAGGGCCCCTAGGGCACAGGCTTATTTATCTACACCGATGAACCAAAACAATAAAACCATTTGCCTAGTTCCAGTGCTGCAACTCAGAGTCGCTGCTGAACTGAGAATAATCCGACAGCGTGCTGTGTCCACTGATGAAAGGGTAGAGGACGACCAACACACAAACTCTGCAGCCACAGATTGACTTTGCATCTACGTGATGGACCAATGAGAGGTAGATGTGTCTAACCGAGTGGACAGAGAGTGGTTTAAAACAGCCCAACATATACAAACGCACCACCACCACTGAGGATGAGCCATCACCCAAATCAAATCTGCTCTGTGTGGGTCCTGACCATTGAAGGACAGTGTGTGAAATGGGGATATGCAGAGAAACAGAGTCTGGAATTGTAGAACTACAGTATGCTCCTGAATGGTTGGTGAAGCACAGAGAATGGACAATGATTGAGACAATGTGGTCATTTTAATATTGTGGCTGATCAAACTACCTTTGTTTTTCCTGTCAGAACTGTGTGTGTGTGTGTGTGGGGGGGGGGGGGGCTTATTGGCATAAGTGGGACAGTGCAGTGAACACTGCGGATGGAACTGGAGCTTGGCCTCTTGACCTTGCATTGTGCGTTTATAAAAACGAAAGCTGGTACATGAGAGAGAGAGAGAGAGAGAGAGAGAGAGAGAGAGAGAGAGAGAGAGAGAGAGAGAGAACTGACCTTTATCTGACTGCATTTGAAGGACTTTCACCTGGCAGGTGTTTTGACACGAGCTTTGAAGCTCTACACTGGAGGGTTCAAAGCTGCTCGGAGTGTGAGGAGGGTGGTTTCTCCATTTCAGTTTTGTTCCGCTCTCTGTCTCTTTTCCAGACGATCATTCTCAGTTTTTTGCTCCTCAAAAGTGAGTGTCAGGAAAACTGAGAGGCAGGGTCCTGCATTTATTGTAAAACGTTGAGAATACCACTTTAAACAGAGGTGGATACTATTACAGTGATCAGGCTATTCTTATTACAGTGGTCAAAGATCCAGATTTCACTGTTTCATTTGCATATAAAATTAATACTGACCAAAAGTGTAGTTAATTCTTGGTAAGAATATGGTATGTTTGCTCCTGGGCTCCCTCAACAGCTGGAGGATATAATTCATTGTTACGGCACTGTTGTAACAGTGGGGTGGTGGTGGGAGTGATGTGGTCCCTACCCTCTTCCAAAAGTTACATAGTGCAGTGCTGAGCCTGGATTAGCAACAACAGAAGCTCTCCTTATTCTTATTACAGCTCAGTGAAGCATCCCAATGAGAGATATACATACATACATAAGACTGCAAGGGAAGCTCAGCTTCCCCTAAAATGTCAAAAAAATAAGTGATCAAATATATACTGTTGTGTGTACGTGTCATTGAATAAATATGCACTACAGCGCTCAACTTTTGTTCAGAATCAGCTTCTTATCACTGGTAAAGACGTGGCTTTCCTCTCAATCATTCCCGCAGCTTCACAGTGATTTAAACGGTGAGGACGCTGAACGTCCAGAGTTCAATAGCGAAGTGCAGCGAAATGAGACGGGTGATTGGATAAATGCTGGGCTTTGTCCCGCCCATCGGACGCTCAGCGTCTCTGGGGGTCTATGGGACAGTGGGCTGGCCTCGGCTGGCCCGGACGCTCAGCTTCTGCATGATGATTGGATGATCTGTCTGAGGCTGAATCCCTTTTTGATTGACAGCGAAATGAGTGAATCAGCGATCCTTTGGTGTAAAGATCCGAGGGAGCATTACATTTTCATTCTGTTCTGAGTTGAACTGGAGACTTTCTTAATCCTCTTAGCGGCATTTTCTTTGTTAAAAACGACTAGCGACAAATCGAGCATCTATTTCTGGTGGGTTTTTGTAGCTGCTTGTGTTTGGAGACTGACTTCTATCACTCTTTCTGACTTCTATCGCAGTTTCTGTCCAGCGGGTGCTGCTGAGCCCCTCCACCGTCACAGAGCACTCACAGGCGGACACACTTCACATGGGCCAAGGCCGTTTAAGCAGCCTAGCTCTGCTGGCCATAGAGAGGACACTAGTCAAGTCCCTGGAAAAGACGCCTTGTTGGTATGACAGGGTCACGGATCATTTTCTTGAAAAGGAACGGAGGGTAGAGCAGTAGGCAGCTTTAGCCCTGGCACCCGGGGAGCAGTTGGGAGTTAGCCGGCTCAACCGACAACCTTCCGGTTACAAGCCCAGTTCCCTAACCACCAGGCTATAATGAATATGAAGAAAATATTAGTTAGTCTTGTGAGTCCAAAACTTGTTGTTGCTGAACTCATACCTTCTGAGTTTCTGAACATCACACTGGTGTAATATTGTTCATTATTTATTGGTAATATGTATATTTTATTCTACTGAATCTATCACATGTTCCGAGGTTTCTGGGTCCAATGTTCATACTTGTACAGTTTGTAGACTTTATATTCTGGCTCCCAGCAGCAGAGATTCTAGTTCTAGTTGGATTTGAATGTAATCATTCTTGAGATTCTGGACCTCTTATGGGATTTTCAGGATCATATATATATTGTTTGTAGACTCATGCTTGGTTTGTTGGCATCTGGGCCCTTTCCCTTGCCTCCTTTACATTTATTTTATCCAACCAGGTCTTGACCCAGAATTGTCACATTCCATTGTGTAAAAAGACGTGGATCTCTGGAGGATTGTAGGAGGAAGGTGAGGAGAAGGGTGATATATCCACTCCTGACAGTGGAGAGAACCCAGTACTGCTATGTTAGGGGTTTGCAGTGTCATCCAAAAACAAATCCCCAAGAGACATTCTTAACCAAAGTGTACGTGTGAAGATATGTGTGAAATCGGCATGTCTCGAGGTAACCTCTTGTGAAACAGAATGGTTTCTCATGCACAGTCACATGTCGCTGAATTCTGGTTAGGATTCGGGGGAGAGATCAGCCCCATGCTGCATAAATCAGTAATTTACAAAGGGAAAAGTGGGAAAGTATCAGTAAATCATGACTTGTTTCTGTAATAGTCACACACTGTTTCGTAGTTTGACCCAGTCGTAGCTGTTTTGAAAATAAACAGACTTAGTAGAATACTTCATATACTTCATATTTCAGGGGTAGACCCTGGCCCCTTTACGTGCCTCGATACGATGAAGCAGTTACAGAAAATGACTGGATTAATGAATAAATGAAGGAATATTAACATTATGGCAGACACGTATACTATGGTATGGTAAAATGGATCTGTTTGGTGTCTGCTTTTTATGGCGGTGTGGTGTCTACATTAAGCAGGCTTCAAGTCACTGTGGGTCTTTGCTTGTTGACTGCTTTGAAACTGTCGGGTTTGGTAGAGGTTTCCTTTGTGCCTGCTTGTGGTCTTCTTTGGATTTGCTTGGGGTCTTGGTTTGGTTATGTGTTGGAGTTGCTTTGGACTTTAATTTGGGTCAGACATACTGTAGCTTGCTTTGGATCTGTTTTAAGTTTGGAAGCGACCTTCATTAGCTTCCTTAGGGTCTGCTTTCGAGCTGTTTGTGGTCTTTTTTGGGTGAGTTTTGGGGTTTGATTGGAGTCTGTATTAAGTCACTTTGGGACTTGTCTTACTCTGTTTGGAGTATGGTGTCTCCATTGTTACTTCTGTGCTTTGTCCGCTCCCTCAGTGCTGCATAAATTCAGCCTCGGTCTCCCACTGCTGCCGGGTCAATGCAACCCTGCTGCATCTCACTAAGAGCAAGGTCAGCTCCAATTCCTCTGACTCAGGCATTATTGAGATACTGGCCAGCGTCACAGTGAGGGGAGCTGAAATTACACAACAGCGTCATGTGAAGACGTGCAGGACAGCAGTTCAGGTGAAGCTTTAATGAAGGCTTATTTACCATTTCACAATCAGTGAGTATTAAATGTATCATGGTTTATTGTGTCATTAATTACATTTTGAATTTTATTTACCCCGTGTTTTCACAGCAGCTAATTTCTTTGATTTTTAAATTATCGTCCTTTATCTATTTCCTGTTTTTCCTCAGGATTCTTTACACCTCAAGTTCAAGCTTATAGTGTCAATAAGGTTGGGTTAATGGAGCTGTCTGTCCAAAACGAGAGTCTCCTTTATCTGAGTTTTCATGCTCTACCTGGTGTGTGGTTGTTAGGAGTCCCGGTTTCTATAAGTCTTTGATTGAACTTCAATGCTTCTTTTGTTTTCTGGTGTTGTTGTGATTTATACTCCACTATGTTCTATAAGTAGATCTTTGTGTCTATGTGGATTTTCTCCAGGTGGTCTTTTTTATTGTATACGTAGGTATTTATTATTTTATGAACCTTGGGGTCTAGTCCTATTACACTGCCCTCTGCTGGAGGGTTTAATTGGAGCATTTTCTTAGACTTTCTTTGGTAGAAAAAGAACGCAAAGGAGAAACAAGTGTTCTTTTATACAGCATGAATGAGTTTAATACTAATCCAGCCTCCTGCTTGTATTTATGGCATAGGAGTCAAAACACATTAAATTTCATCCAATATTTCTTTACGCTTTGGTCCTTTATTTCCCCTGTCTGCTTATTGTGAACGTGCTAAAATGGAAATTAGCCCCACAGACCATGTCTTCTCTGAGATTGCGGTTTATTGAGAGAGACAAAGATGTCATTTTCCACTTGGCCGTTCTCCAAGCACATCATTTAAAGCAATAAGATCCATCACAGGGAAATCAACCCCCCAGGGATAGGATCGATAAAAAAGTTGATCTGCCTTTGGGGGCTGAATGTTTGTCAAGCTTTGGAAGTGATGAAAAGTAAGTAAATGGTGTAATAGTATCAGTCAATGTTTAACTGAGACGCATCCTTCCAGGAAAATGAAGGGAATTCAACCCCCCCCCACCTCAATTACCCTCTTACACAATATTCAAGTTTATGACAGCCCACCCCTCCAACTCTCTCCAGCCCGTGATGTATAGGACCCACTCGACCTTGTAAGTGAATAAGCCACCATGTCATCGGATCCCCTCGTCCCTGTGCGATACTCGAGCCGTCAAAACTTGCAGAGTCATCCCGATCATTCTGTTAGCAACGCTAGCTACTGATTTCTCACAACTCAGTGTTGTTCTCAGGTTTAAAGTGGCTGTGTCTGGCCTCATTTTTCCTATTTCCTAAGTCAGTTTATGAATGTGAAACAGACCCTCTCTAAGGAAACGTAGATGATTCGGAAGCTCCACATCTTTTAATCTGGAATGGTATGACTGTAGCTTGTTCGTGCCTGAAGTTTGACTTTGTCTGTTTTTATTCACTGATTTCCCAAATTTAGAGTAAGTGTTACCCACCTATGGAGCAGAAATGAGCACCATCCTTATCTCTTCTCATGTTTTTCAATGATCAACCAAAAGCCTCCTGAAATGTGGATAAGAGAGAGAATGCCTAAGCCAGTTTAGACCAAGCCACTTAGTTTGTTCTCCATTTACACAGCCAGGGCTATGAGCATACACCGGATTTTTCAGCTCGCAAACAGACATTCGTCTAAAACCATGAACATCATTTTTAAGTTAGCTGAGTCTTTAGACATTAGCCAGATCCCACCCTCTGATAGGACTCTGCCGGTCACACAGTTCTCTCATGCTAAGAGGACTACTGCTACTAACTCAGCATCACTGGGGCTCGACACGCTTGAAGGAGAACACTCAATGTCCAGTGGTCATTTGGAAGCTCTTTGGTTGGATGATTCCATTTGCTTGCATTGTGCTGAGTGATAAAAAGGACAGGAGTGGATGAAGGGAGGGTCATCCTACCCACCCAGAGAGATTAATGCCAACTATGCCAGCCATGGATTGAAGTTGTTGGGCGTTTGACATCACAGTTCTTGGACCATTTTGAATGAAAAACAATGGTATACTATGTATTCAAGTTTGACATCTTCCTTCTTCACTTTTCCATGCTATGGGCGCTTATAAGTGAGCAGGCCAGGTCCGGTCCTGAAGGCCCTCAGCCTGCATAAATAAAAGCCTGACAAATAAGCTTTCATTACAAAGCAGACCTGACGTCTTGTGATGTATTTGTGGCTCGTGTCAACCACATAAGTCCAGAGGCTAATAATAGTTGTGTGGGGAGCACCGTCCAAATGGTGAAATGACAGAGCACGGAATGTTTAGAGGGAAATAAGTGGTAATATAATAAACAAGAATGGGTCGGAGAGATGGAAACTCTGTCCAGGCTGCTTTTCTGCTGAAGGACTGTGGGCAGTGGAATTTAAGCTCAAAGGCTGGAAGTATTTTGGATTGTTGTAGTTTACACAGAACATGGAACTATGGCATTTGTTTCTATAGAAGGTCAAAGGAAACACTTTGTGAAGCCCATTTCAAATAAATACCTAAAACATATCTGAAATTTGGTAAAGCTGAGGCATCGAAACACAACTTTAAAGAATCCTATTGGGCTTAAGTTATTTATATATTTGTGTTTTTTATTTGAATCCAGTTTAATCTCCAGGTTATTAACCACAGAACATCAGTCCACAAATCTAGAAAATTCATTCATTCATTCATTATCTGTAACCGCTTATCCAATTCAGGGTCACAGTGGGTACCTGGAATCATTGGGCACAAGGCAGGAATACACCCTGGAGGGGGCACCAGTCCTTCACAGGGCAACACACACTCACACACACATTCACTCACACCTACGGACACTTTTGAGTCACCAATCTACTTACCAACGTGTGTTTTTGGACTGTGGGAGGAAACCGGAGCACCCGGAGGAAACCCACGCAGACACAGAGAGAACACACCACACTCCTCACAGACAGTCACCCGGAGGAAACTCACGCAGACACAGGGAGAACACACCACACTCCTCAAAGACAGTCACCCGGAGGAAACCCACGCAGACACAGGGAGAACACACCACACTCCTCACAGACAGTCACCCGGAGGAAACACACACAGACACAGGAGTGTGGTGTGTTCTCCCTGTGTCTGCGTGGGTTTCCTCCGGGTGACTGTCCTCCTCACTGTCTGTGAGGAGTGTGGTGTGTTCTCCCTGGGTTTCCTCCGGGTGACTGTCTGTGAGGAGTATGGTGTGTTCTCTCTGTGTCTGCGTGGGTTTCCTCCGGGTGACTGTCTGTGAGGAGTGTGGTGTGTTCTCCCTGGGTTTCCTCCGGGTGACTGTCTGTGAGTAGTGTGATGTGTTCTCCCTGTGTCTGTGTGGGTTTCCTCCGGGTGACTGTCTGTGAGGAGTGTGGTGTGTTCTCCCTGGGTTTCCTCCGGGTGACTGTCTGTGAGGAGTGTGGTGTGTTCTCCCTGGGTTTCCTCCGGGTGACTGTCTGTGAGGAGTGTGGTGTGTTCTCTCTGTGTCTGCGTGGGTTTCCTCCGGGTGACTGTCTGTGAGGAGTGTGGTGTGTTCTCCCTGGGTTTCCTCCGGGTGACTGTCTGTGAGGAGTGTGGTGTGTTCTCCCTGTGTCTGCGTGGGTTTCCTCCGGGTGACTGTCTGTGAGGAGTGTGGTGTGTTCTCCCTGGGTTTCCTCCGGGTGACTGTCTGTGAGGAGTGTGGTGTGTTCTCTTTGTGTCTGTGTGGGTTTCCTCTGGGTGCTCCGGTTTCCTCCCACAGTCCAAAAACACACGTTGGAAGGTGGATTGGCGACTGAAAAGTGTCCGTAGGTGTGAGTGTGTGTCGCCCTGTGAAGGACTGCCGCGCCCTCCAGGGTGTATTCCTGCCTTGCGCCCAATGATTCCAGGTAGGCTCTGGACCCACCGGGACCCTGAACTGGTTAAGCGCTTACAGATAATGAATGGTTTACTTAACCAAATGACCAATGATCATTTTACTGCTCATTCACTGCTGCACTTAAAACAGAAATGTACTGTGTAAAGTAACATTAGTGCTCCTCTAAGAGCAGGACAAATGCACTGTATATTACAGTAATGCCCTAAAAGCAGTAGAATAGTATAGTATAGCACTAAAGACAGGAGGAATACAGCTACTGTATAGTGTAGTACTGCTCTAAGAGCAGGAGAATTTGTACTATAAAGTGTAGACCTGTTCTACATGCAGTAGACATTTTTTCTCCTGGTCACACAGCTCCAGGGATATGAGGTTGTGGGTTTGAGCCTCGCTCTGGGTGACTGTCTTTGAGTTTGGTGTGTTTTCCCCACTGTCAGCGTTTCCTCCCAAGGTCCAAGAACACACATTGATTGGTGGATTGGCCACTCACAAAATGTCCAGAGGAGTAAGTATATGAGAGGATGTGTGAGTGTGTGTTGGCCTGCGAGTGACTGGCACCCCCTCTAGGGTGTGGTCCTGCATTGCGCCCAGTAAGTTCTTGTAGGTTCTGGACCCACTGCGACCCTGCACTGGATACGTTACAGACAATGAATGAATGAATGTTACAAGTGAACAGTAAGTTTAGACTCAAGGACCCCCCTTCCCACCACACACACACACAGTAACAAAAATAAACACTCTCTCTCTCAGACACAAGACAATGTCTCAGCTCTCCTGTCACTCAGTCCTAAGCTTTACATATCGGCAGGTTTGTCATTTGATGGACATGTGGAGGGTGTCCAGTCCAAACTGCAGCGTAGGAGCTGAGGAGGCAGATGACATCACCCAGGCTTTGTTGAATAACACTTTAGTAGCACATTCCTGCCATTTCCTATATGGATTGGTATGTGTTGCACACACACACACACACACACACACACAAACTCTTCTTTTGCCAACTCATACATTCCACAGTTTAAACATTGTGAACCATGAGTAAACGTCCAGAGAGAGAGGTGCCACATGTACTGTCCCAGCTGAATGTTCTTTCACAAACACATGCAGTGAGGATTTGATGGCATTCAGCCACGAGAATATTGGAGAGGTTACATACTGATGTTGGATGATTATTTTTAGGTCCAATTCTATTTTGGTAGACGCCAAAGCTCAGACAGACTTATACATCTATGAATGTGTGACTCTCTTCCTGCACCTGATGCACCATTTCCCCATCACTTAGTGTAATTCTTGCTAAGTGACTCTTAGCTAACACCACAGACCTGGGTATTTAGTGTCCTTCTCCAAGGGTAAGGGTTAAGATGGCATTAGTTACAGTGGCTACAGTGAGTCTCTATGATATGATTGTTTGTGTGTGTTTGTGTATGAGAGAGAGAGAGAGAGAGAGAGAGAGAGAGAGAGAGAGAGAGAGAGAGAGCGCTAATAGGGTGAAAGAGAATGAAGAGAAGGAGAGAGAAAGACAGTAAGAGGTCCTGTGAGGAAGCGAAATAAAAGAAAAAAGAGCAAGAAAGAAAGCAAATGAGAGAGAGAAAGAAAGAGAGTATGAGACAGAAAAAGTGAAGAGAAAGAGAAAAAATGTGAGAGTGGGATTGTGAGAGAGAGAGATAAAGACAGAAAGAAGGAAAGAGAGAGAGAGAGAGAGAGCACTTTTGGTAGCGTTCATGATTCTGACGTAGATGCAGCACATTGTTTGGAGCTCATGTTTTAAATGAAATGTTTGTCTTGGGGAACTGTGCGATACATTCCTCACTGTTTTGCTGAGAATATTTTTACCCATGAGCCCTGGCGACTGTCCCTCTGTGGGGTGGAGCTGCTACTTGGTGGTTTTGGAGCTTTTGACTGCTGCTCTGCTCTTGTGTTCTGTGTTATTTGATGATTTCTCAGATGATTAAAAGCCCCTGCTCTTTTGGATGAATTGAGATAGACTTGGCAACCGAAAGATGTAGCAGATCAGTTAATTATATTTTTTAAATTAAAACTTCATAGTAAAATAATGTTCAAGGTGGCATAGTGGTGCTGCACTTCGCAGCTCTGGGGATGTGGGTTGGATCCCTGCCTCAGGTCACTCTCTGATGAGTGTGGTGTGTTCTCCCTGTGTCTGTGTGGGTTTCCTCCGGGTCACTGTCTGTGAGGAGTGTGGTGTGTTCTCCCTGTGTCTGCGTGGGTTTCCTCCGGGTGACTGTCTGTGAGGAGTGTGGTGTGTTCTCCCTGTGTCTGCGTGGGTTTCCTCCGGGTGACTGTCTGTGAGGAGTGTGGTGTGTTCTCCCTGTGTCTGTTCATCTTCCCTTCTGCCCAGAACTGTTCCCCAGTTCCTCCCCTGGATCAAACATAGTTTTGGATGTGGTCATTGCGCACAAGCACCACACAGAATTAAGACTCAAACCTAGAGACTCTAGGAGGTACTGGCAACCTCCATTGGACTTTTAGCAGTAGAACAAGACTCCTCTAATCTAATCACCCTCCTACAGGGAAAACCTCATTTGCTTGACAAATGATGTTGACATTTGCGTCTGCGCCTGCACTTTTATTAAACAGTGAACACCTTTCTTTTTTCAAGTTACTTAGATTGAAGGCACATAAGATGCTGCAATTTTGAGCTGTGCCATATTCATCCAAGATAACACACATCTGAGTGCAGTTTAATCAGTGCTTATCTATTCAACAGCCAAGCATCGTCCACAGACCCCAGTGCTGACAGAAAGTACACTGTAAAAAAAAATCTGTTAAATTTACGGTGAAATACTGGCAGCTGTGGTTGCCAGAACTTCACCGTAAAAAAAATGTTGACAATGTAAATAACATTACGGTATCTTTTCTGGCAACCGTAATTTTCAACAGTTTAAAACTGTTGTTTAATTACGGAAAATTACTGTAAATTTTAAAAATTATATTGAACCTGTTTACAGTACTATGCTGTAAAATTAACAGCTATTTTTATGAACTTGTTTACGGTGAACAATTAAAAAACAACAGTTTTACTGTAAAATATTACATCCCATTTCCATGATAAACACATTACAACCATGATTATTTTACAGTATTTTATTGTAAATTTCAACTTTACAGTAAATTACCGGCAGCTGTGGTTGCCAGAATATCCTTGCAAAAAATACGGCATTACACATTAGGCTTTACACTTTTTTGGCATGGGTTTTACTATTAATAATTGAAGTTACAAAGGCAAAACAAGTTAGATATAAACCAAGGTACAGACTATTATTGAGGCATTTGCATTAGTACATTCTCAGTGTAGAACAGATCCAATAACTTGCCCAGTGTACTTACAAAGCAGTGGTGAGATCATGTGTGTCCAAACATATGCACTAATCCATGGTGGAATGAAGAAACATTATGAAAAGTGTCCACTTGCCTTAGTTCATCAAAAGTAATGTCACTGAGTCCAAATGTGGCATTTAACATGGGACAGAGTCTTACACAGACATGTTCAAGCCGTGTTCAAGAAACTGGAAATAAAAGCGTGTATTGCCACCAGTTCTGCTTGAAGACTCACATCTCAGGCATTTGCTGCAGACTGACATGATCCTCTCTGCAGCCCAAAAGAAAAACAAAACAAGCAAAAACAACATTAATAATATTAGAATTAATAATAAACATAATAACAATAACAACTTTTTATATTGCACTTACACAGTTGCAGAGTGCTTCTCAAAACAAAAATAAAAATACAAAACATTAAATAAATGAAACAAGACAACATTAAATTGTTAACAAACAGTATGTTAAAATGAATTGTAAATAATAAATAAACAAACAAACAAGAGAGCAAGCCACGTTACAATAAAGATTTCATGAGCCACCTAAAACAATGAATAGACTGAGAAAATGAAGGAGACTGAAGGAGCTCAGTCTGTGCTGTCTCCAGCCCATAAACAAACTCCAATGTATCTTCTGAACCAGATCATCGGACCAATAGAACATACATAAATCAAGCACAGCTGCACAAGTTTGTCACTATGACAAAAATCACCTGACCTGTCTCCAGTCTGCTGTGACAGCAATTACTCTCCATAAGGAATAAAATACCTAAATCCTAATAGTTAATAAAATCACTAATAATAAAAGATTTATTAAACAGTTATCAAAACATCTGAAGAAAGGGACTAGAATGGGTGAAATTGAAATCACATTAGGTTATATAATTGTGACAGTGTTTAGCATCAGCAATTGCATACACTGTTTGAACATGAAATGGCTACACAGTCTACAAAAAGAGATTAACCCAAAGCCTTCTGTCATTAATGTACACTGAACTGCACAACCAACTACCACTATTTATGGATGTGATGTCCATGTCAAGAAAAATCTTAATACCTGAAACAAAAGTAATAAAAGACAAGGAGATGCATTGTTCTAAGAAAAAAAACATACCACATATTGTTACTGTAGCGGGCAAGGTTCAGTTCTGGCCTGGGCCCTTTGCATATCATCCCCTCTCTTCACTGTGTTTGTCTCTCAACCACAGCTCTCAAAAAAAAAAAAAGGAAAAATGGCAATCAAATCATCTTCTAAAGTATCAAACAACAAAAGCTTGATTTTAAATGAATTAGAATATCACCATTGTCCTGGGTGTCACAAAGGCCAGCACATTGTTCCTTCCACAACCACTCATAGGAGCTGGAATGCAATGCCTGAAAGGTGGCAGGAATGAAAAATTTAAACTGCAACAATCGTTATAAAACCGAACTGTGTACAGATAACTATGACAACGCAATCATGCCACGATAAAACATTTGTTATATATATGTAGTTTTCTTACCTTGAAGATGCCTATCTTAGCAATGCTAGCAGCCTTCAATCTAACTCTGAAGATTCTTTAAAGCAATCAAATAAAGGATCAAATGTTCTCCAAAAAAATTTTATTAACTCAAATGCATGAACAACCAACAAGCTCTACAGTCTCCCTGCTAGGAACATGCATATATATATTGCAAACCAGGATCCAAAAATTTGAATACCTTTATTAAGTGATGTAAGACGTTGAAGAAGCACATTGCTGTTTGCCATTTCCAGAATTATGCAATCGAAACGGGTCTTCCCTTCAAATTGTAAGACGTAACTGAAAAAACAGCCAAACAACAATAAAAAATAAATAAATTATTTTGCCTTGACCTTACTGAAGAAAAAAGGATCAAAGGCAGGATGTGGTGTTCTAGGATGTGAACATAATCGCGCGTCGAGAGAACAGAGTCCGTTAAAAACAAAAAAACGAGCCGAGGCCAAAGCCTCTCCTAACGTCTTTGCAGTAGACCTACTTTGGGCAGCGGAGGAATTCCTGCCGCTGTTTTGACTCATTTATTCACTTTACCGCCTCTCGTTTTTTTTCAAGTGGGGAAAAATATCACCACGTAAACACACAGAACCACAAAAAATGCATCAAGCCCAGCGGGGTACACTGCTCTGAAGACTGGCTCAAAAATAAAAGTCATACGTGCATCATACGTGACTTTTTTACTTACTTTGGTTTGATTGTCAGTTTATAGTGGGAACATAAACCAATCCAGGGCTAAACTTTAACAGTCTATGTAGCTGCCCGAAACAAGTTTGAACACATCCTTAATGTTAGTCAATAAGTAGTGCTACCTATCCTGACCTAGTTAGCTAAACAAACTTAAAGTAACGTCAATACACACACAAACGAGCCTTAAACAAAGTTTTATTCTCACATTGTGACAATTTACGTGAAAAACTTACCTCAAGAAGATTTTTTTGTCACCAGCAGTCAGGAAATATTCCGTCAGCATCGGAGTTAGACTAAACCCCACAGATGCGTAGGGTTTTTGGCGCGCAGAAATGGAGTTATTTGGTTTACATGGGGTCAAAAGTTCAGTGTCCGTTGGTATTGAACAGTCTGTGGGCTCGCTCGTCCTTTAAATTAGAACATTATCTTGAACTCAGAAGTTATTTTAAAGTAGGCATAATAGCAATTGGTGATGCATGTTTCTATTTATTTATTTAATTTTAATTAAATTTTATTTTGTTTATTATTATATTTAAATGTATTCTTTTACACTTTCCCAGGCTGTAGGGTTAACATATATAAACTCATGCTCATGCCCAGAAATTTTTATATTGTATACATACAATTTATTAATGTAATGAGAGCATTCTTTGTATTTCTATTTTAGCAAACACCTGGTAAATAAAAGCAACCAACAAGAACATCCTTTGGCAACCACATTATACACCTAGTAACTACTTATAAGCACTATTGCGATCACCTATGGATCCCTGTACATCCTAACAATCTAGAAATGCTGACAACCACCAAGTACATCATAACAACTATTTGGTACACTGTAGCAAACTTTGCAACAATCCAACATTCACTTGTGGCCACCCAGAACACCTTAGCAACCCGTAAACACCCCGGTCAGTTTTTACATCTTAGCTTATATTAAGAAATTAGCAACCCATATATGGTTACACCCTAGTAACCACCTACTCTGAAAGCCACAAAAATGGTTAGCATTGCTGCCCAGCAATTACTTTACAACAAAATTTGTGTCTTTCTATTTATGTTTAAAATATTCCATTGCAAATAGAAAATTAAGTGGTATATATAACCAATATTTGCAAAGACAATTCCTAAAATGACATTCTAGTATACTTAAACATATATAACTACTTTACCTTACAACACATGCTGTATTTTTTAACATTTTCTTTCTGTAGAAATCAAGGTATTATTTTGTTGAATAATGAACGGTTTAATATTGTAAATTTAAATGTGCAAATCAGCAAAATCTTTAATTTAGACTGCATATTTCTGTTATTTTTAGGGTTATACTTTGCTTATGATATTATGGTATTTTCCAATATATTTTACATAAAGTAATAAAATGAACAGTAAAAATGTGTATATTATAAATATTATGTCAGTAAAAATGAATGTAATATTCTATTTATTTATTTAAGGAAAACTTCTTTATATGTTACGGTGATATACTATTTTCAAAGTTATGATCTTTTACCGTTGCTATTTTATAGTTTATTACCGTAAATTCTACAAACATTTTTTACAGTGTAGCATTAAAATCAGTAACATTGACATATGACATGACTCGTGAAAGTGCTCCCCCGGTGGCCACACCGGCCATTTTCCTGCCATTTCAGAGGGAATTTTTTCTTCTCCACTTGCCTTCCTGCAAAGGCCATGACATGCAGCAAGTCAGAGGCAATAGAGAGCGAGCTCCTCTCTGACTCCCACTGTGCTGAAATGGAGCGTTACCCTGAATCTACTGCATGAAAAACTGAGCTTCACGAGCCTGGCCAAGGACCTGAGGTGCCGCTAGCACTGAATACATATCCACACTTCAGAGTGGTTTGATCTTTTAGCTTCAGAATGTTTTCAAATCTCTTCTGGCAGTGATTTACATTTACATTCATGGCTTTGGGCCGGCGCGTTTATCCTCAACGACTTACAATGCTAATCATGTTACAGGCGTGGGTGAATGTAGAGTTAGGAGCTTTGCCCAAGGGCTACTACTGGTGTAGCACTGTGTGATGTCTGACAGGATTTGAACCAATCTAAAGTGGGATACATGCCCCACTCTGTCCTTAAGTATCAACCGAAGATTTCATTTCTAAGGCCTTATTGCGGAAAGTTAAGTGTGACCAAGTCACAATAACGCTTTTGTACAAACGAATCCCACCTTACTTTAATGCCATCTTATCTCAAGTCAGGACATTCTAAACTATGCACTTGTACACTATGGGTCTATCCCAAAACCTAGTAAGCTATCTACATAGAGAGCATTTAACATCGTAGTATGCACTCCCGACACATAGGACCTCTCAGTTCCTAGACACATTATATGCTACTTACTGATGTACCTTAGTCTGGCTGAACTTTAGGAACAGCATCAACGCAGTGCAAGCAACTCCCATCTATTTCACTGCCCTTCAACGTCAAAAATCTCTAACCGTAGCGTCTCAATAATCTACCTTATGAAGACAGGCTTTGCTTATTTAAACAGCTGCCTATCTAGCATGAATTCCATTATTTAATTGTATCCCTACCTTGTTCTTCAGAGTGTTATCTTGCCACTTGGAACTGTGATGTAGTGTTTACAATCTTACCCCATGAAAAAAGGACAATACTTCAAGAGCCTGATACTTCATCTGAACACAAAAAATGCATAATTGCTTTGCTATTTAAAGTGGAAATGGAAATTCAGAAATATATTATCAATGTTTTATGCTTGTAATGACGACAAAGGATGGCGGCACGGTGGCGCAGTAGGTTAGTGTCGCAGTCACACAGCTCCAGGGACCTGGAGGTTGTGGGTTCGATTCCCGCTCCGGGTGACTGTCTGTGAGGAGTGTTCTCCCTGTGTCTGCGTGGGTTTCCTCCGGGTGACTGTCTGTGAGGAGTGTGGTGTGTTCTCCCTGTGTCCGCGTGGGTTTCCTCCGGGTGACTGTCTGTGAGGAGTGTTCTCCCTGTGTCTGCGTGGGTTTCCTCCGGGTGACTGTCTGTGAGGTGTGTGGTGTGTTCTCCCTGTGTCCGCGTGGGTTTCCTCCGGGTGACTGTCTGTGAGGAGTGTTGTGTGTTCTCCCTGTGTCCGCGTGGGTTTCCTCCGGGTGACTGTCTGTGAGGAGTGTGGTGTGTTCTCCCTGTGTCAGCGTGGGTTTCCTCTGGGTGACTGTCTGTGAGGTGTGTGGTGTGTTCTCCCTGTGTCCGCGTGGGTTTCCTCAGGGTGACAGTCTGTGAAGAGTGTGGTGTGTTCTCCCTGTGTCCGCGTGGGTTTCCTCTGGGTGACTGTCTGTGAGGAGTGTTGTGTGTTCTCCCTGTGTCCGCGTGGGTTTCCTCCGGGTGACTGTCTGTGAGGAGTGTGGTGTGTTCTCCCTGTGTCAGCGTGGGTTTCCTCTGGGTGACTGTCTGTGAGGTGTATGGTGTGTTCTCCCTGTGTCTGCGTGGGTTTCCTCAGGGTGACAGTCTGTGAGGAGTGTTGTGTGTTCTCCCTGTGTCCGCGTGGGTTTCCTCAGGGTGACTGTCTGTGAGGAGTGTGGTGTGTTCTCCCTGTGTCCGCGTGGGTTTGCTCCAGGTGACTCTCTGTGAGGAGTGTGTTGTGTTCTCCCTGTGTCCGCGTGGGTTTGCTCCGGGTGTGTGTGGTGTGTTCTCCCTGTGTCCGCATGGGTTTCCTCCGGGTGCTCCGGTTTCCTCCCACAAAAACACACGTTGGTAGGTGGATTGGCGACTAAAAAGTGTCTGTAGGTGTGAATGTGTGTGTGTGTGTCTGTGTTGCCCTGTGAAGGACTGGCACCTTGCGCCCAATGATTCCAGGTAGGCTCTGGACCCACCGTGACCCTGAACTGGATAAGGGTTACAGATAATGAATGAATGAATGACGACAAAAGACATAGTCCATTAAACCTACATTAAACTAAGATAATACAGTAGTGATGATCATTTATTAACGTAGAGTATACTGATATTTATGGCTTTCTTTGGTCAGTTACATCACCATCTTGCCATTGATTCACGAGGCATTCATAGCACTTCGTTGGAAGTGTGGCCCTGAAAAAATCTTTTTTTCAAGTGGTATACAGCCCGTACCTCCCTGTCACAACAAGACACCCCTGAGAGGAGTGAAATGGGATAGACAAAACGTAGTGGTAGGGCTAAGGAGTGAAATGGGATTTGCCATGGTCAGTCCCCAATCAGCGCCATCAAAACCACTTCGAGCAGCCACCCATGATTTCCTTTGAGGTCTCCCATTGAAGCATTGATTCAAATCAGCTTAACCTCAATGGATTTGCATGTTCAAGGTGTTCAGGGGCTGTGGCTGAGTTATAAAGCAGGTCCATGAGCGTCTTCGCATCAAATAAACTAACTTCATAAATCAACATAATTCTGAGTAAGAATGTTATAATCTTGATCATTGATAATTAGTTTTTGAAGCAGTTCAAGTGAACTCCCAACAGAATGAGACGTTTTCACTAGATAAGTTCCCTCCAAAAAAAACTTTGAATATTCCTACATGAGAAATATTGCACATATTCACTGTAATTCAAATGTTTTCACTTGATCCGATATGTTTTTGGCAGTGTATCCCAGTGGAAACCAAAACCACCCCATGTACTGGTAAATAATTCTGTGGTGTTCTGCTTGTTCTCTACCCTTAAGGAATCCATCAGTTTCTAACAGTCTTTGTTGCTGCCCATAAAAGATGATCTGGAAGAAGAAAGAAGTTGCAAAGCCTTTACCTCTGGTCTAGGAGAATTAAGGTGGAATTTCTCTTACCAAATACTTTCAACATTTCACTTGCAATGTTTGAGAAAACTAGGGTACAAACAGTGCTTAACATGCACAGGTCTTACCAGAACAAGACCTGGCACCTTTCAGATTTAGGAATTCCATTCCATATAGAAAAATATCTTCCTCTATATCCCACTTAACCCACTACCACCTGCTCAGTGTATTGCACCGACAGCCCTACTTCTTTCACAGCACACCCAATACCCCCACCCCCATTCACAGCATACAATCATAAACACATTCCAGATCCTTTACTCTCCAAGAGCACATGTGGATGGGTGCTGGCCACTGGAACAGCCCATGAGACCTGCCATTGTGGAGAGGTTTTGAAAATATTGATAACTGTCACTTCTGTTCCAGGCTGATTCCCTCCCTGACCCCCAGAGGTCACTCTCCCCATCACAAGCTAGTCCCCCCCCCCCCCCCCCCCCAAGCCACCAGAGGTCACACTCACCAGAATACTAGTTTAGTTCCCCCAGCTGTCTCTGATTAACAACTCATTTGTTAGAGTTGTTTGAAGTATTATTAGATCTTGGTCTGCAGTTCAGAGTGTGAGTTTACTCTTGTGTCATCTTCCTGGTTTTTGACTTCTGGCTTTGGACACTGTTTGCTAGTTACGTTTTTGTCCCCTTTGGTTTATGTTTGCTGGCCTGGGCTGTCTTCCTGGTATTTTGTGTTTTTTGATTTGTTTGTGATGTGTTGTCTTGAATTAACCTTCAACAGACCCTTAACAACTTTGGAAGAGTGGTTTATATGACAATAACACAACACAGATTAGCTTTGAGTTAGTGGTTGTTAGCGGTAGGCTATAAGATGTATACATTTGTACAGAACATTGATAGAGCACTAAACTGAGCAATGTTTTGATCTGATTCTTTATGAGCAGTACCCCCAGACGTGTTTTCAGTGGTTGGTTTAGATTATTATAAAAAAACATAAACGCAAGCTTGTTAGCTAGGAAGCTAACTAGGAAAAACATTTCCTTCCTCAGCTGGGTTAATATTGGCAGTAATATTGTCCAGTACGACATAATACTATAACGCATATACTATGCATTAACCTTAAAAGTGTGAGTTCGGCAGGTTCCTGCACAAATATTAACATAGTACAGTTTTACTTAGTCTTACAGGATGTGATGAAGTATTGCTATGAAAACTCTCCATTTATTTTAAAGGCTGTAACTCAAATATTCCCCGCTACACTGCATAGTGCACAGGGTACGTCATAAAATAAGGGTTTCTGAACTAAAATAGAGTATTTTTTTGTGTTGGAAAGTAACACTATAAATGTATATTTGATATAAGTTTTACATCTCTCATTAGTTATGCTCTAGGGCAGGGGTGCCCAACTCCAGTCCTGAAGGGCCGGTATCCAACGAAGTTTGGTGATTGCTCTGCTAAAACACACCCCTTAAACCTGGCAATTAACAGATTAGTTGACTCAGGTGTGTGTGAGCAGAGGTATAACCAAAATTTGCTGGATACCAGCCCTCCAGGACTGAAGTTGGGCACCCCTGCTCTAGGGAGTAGGGCACTGTCTGAGACAGAGACAAAAATTTCCAGACCTGAGAAGCTCCGCCCTTTCCATTTCCCCTTGAATTGTGGGACAAAAGTGTTCATCATTACCAAGGTCAAAATTCTACTGGTTCTAAGTGTGCACTGTGGATACTCAACACTGACACTACACTGCATACTCAAACACTAAATAAAATGAGTATTAAGGGCGTAATTGGGACTCGGTTTGGTGTAATTTTGTGAGGTCAGTACCAAAGCATTAGGTCATGTGGGATATTTCAGTAACAGGATTTCTGCAAAGGAATCTGAATTTGGCACAGAGTTGTGACTAGTCGCGGTGGGCTTCTGGAGTGGGTGAGTATACACAGAACTGTGAGAGATTGAGAGATGTGGAGCCGGTGTAATAGGGAGTTAGTGTAATTATGGCTCTCCTAGCGCACCATCCTCAACCCCCATAGCTTGTTCAAGCACCTGAACCCAGGTTGCCTGGATACAAAGAGGCCTTCTCTTTCTCTGATTTGTTTTTACACACACACACGCACACGCAAACTCCCTCTCACTTCTTCTTCTTTTTGGTCTAGACTCTCTTATTTCCCACTCTCAAGCTGATCTTTTTCCCGTCGTTCTTCCTGTGCTCCTGTCTCCAGAGACAGATTGAAGCCGGCCCATAGATTCTGGTCCGATTCCTAAACGACCATTTCCATTTCACTGCAATCACGCCTCAGCCTCGATGTTTGAAATTCAGCTGGCGTCTCTTCGTCTACTTCTTCTTCTATTTCTTCTTTTTTCTTGTTCTTTTTTTTACACTGGAGTGATTTATGGTGTTTGGTAGTCTAGTGAGGGATCACCGTCCTCCCGAACAGCTTCTTTAGATTTAATGGATTTAACTTTTTCTTCTCACCACACCCAGTCTGCCTCACTGTCTTATCTTTCCCTTTGTTACAGCTCCCAGGGTCTCTGAGGGTGGGTTCAGCGCTGCTCTTTAAGGTTGTTGTGTGTTGCCATCTCTGAGAACGCCACGGGTCACTGGGTATGGCCTCAGAATATTTTGTCCCAAATGACTGAGACCACTTCCTTTTACGGCAAAAGATTTATAAACTCTTGAGTAAGTAAGTAGTTCTGTGTTTGTTAATCACTTTTGTATTGGACATGATATAAATGATAAGATTCACATCTCAGCAGGCCTTGATTCCAGAAATCTGCTCACATGAGGGTTGACACTCATTTAATGTAAAGGAGAATGATTGTTATGGGGGTTATGGGCGGCACAGTGGTGCAGCAGGTTAGTGTCGCAGTCACAAAGCTCCAGGGACCTGGAGGTCGTGGGTTTGATTCCCGCTCCGGGTGACTGTCTGTGAAGAGTGTGGTGTGTTCTCCCTGTGTCTGCGTGGGTTTCCTCCGGGTGACTGTCTGTGAGGAGTGTGGTGTGTTCTCCCTGTGTCTGCGTGGGTTTACTCTGGGTGAATATCTGTGAGGAGTGTGGTGTGTTCTCTCTGTGTCTGCGTGGGTTTCCTCCGGGTGAATATCTGTGAGGAGTGTGGTGTGTTCTCCCTGTGTCTGCGTGGGTTTCCTCCGGGTGACTGTCTGTGAGGAGTGTGGTGTGTTCTCTCTGTGTCTGCATGGGTTTCCTCCGGGTGAATATCTGGGAGGAGTATGGTGTGTTCTCTCTGTGTCTGCGTGGGTTTCCTCCGGGTGAATATCTGTGAGGAGTGTGGTGTGTTCTCCCTGTGTCTGCGTGGGTTTCCTCCGGGTGACTGTCTGTGAGGAGTGTGGTGTGTTCTCTCTGTGTCTGCATGGGTTTCCTCCGGGTGAATATCTGTGAGGAGTGTGGTGTGTTCTCCCTGTGTCTGCGTGGGTTTACTCTGGGTGACTGTCTGTGAGGAGTGTGGTGTGTTCTCTCTGTGTCTGCGTGGGTTTCCTCCGGGTGAATATCTGTGAGGAGTGTGGTGTGTTCTCCCTGTGTCTGCGTGGGTTTCCTCCGGGTGACTGTCTGTGAGGAGTGTGGTGTGTTCTCTCTGTGTCTGCATGGGTTTCCTCCGGGTGAATATCTGTGAGGAGTGTGGTGTGTTCTCCCTGTGTCTGCATGGGTTTCCTCCGGGTGACTGTCTGTGAGGAGTGTGGTGTGTTCTCCCTGTGTCTGTGTGGGTTTCCTCCGGGTGACTGTCTGTGAGGAGTGTGGTGTGTTCTCCCTGTGTCTGTGTGGGTTTCCTCCGGGTGACTGTCTGTGAGGAGTGTGGTGTGTTCTCCCTGTGTCTGTGTGGGTTTCCTCTGGGTGACTGTCTGTGAGGAGTGTGGTGTGTTCTCTCTGTGTCTGCGTGGGTTTCCTCCGGGTGAATATCTGTGAGGAGTGTGGTGTGTTCTCTCTGTGTCTGCGTGGGTTTACTCCGGGTGACTGTCTGTGAGGAGTGTGGTGTGTTCTCCCTGTGTCTGCGTGGGTTTCCTCCGGATGACTGTCTGTGAGGAGTGTGGTGTGTTCTCCCTGTGTCTGCGTGGGTTTCCTCCGGGTGACTGTCTGTGAGGAGTGTGGTGTGTTCTCCCTGTGTCTGCGTGGGTTTCCTCCGGGTGACTGTCTGTGAGGAGTGTGGTGTGTTCTCCCCGTGTCTTTGTGGGTTTCCTCCGGGTGACTGTCTGTGAGGAGTGTGGTGTGTTCTCCCTGTGTCTGTGTGGGTTTCCTCCGGGTGCTCCGGTTTCCTCCCGCAGTCCAAAAACACAGGTTGGTAGGTGGATTGGTGACTCAAGTGTCCGAAGGTGTGAGTGCCCCATGAAGTTTGGTTAGCAATAGATGCTAGGCTTTAGGAAATGCATTAGAGTGGATGTCTGAACATTGCAGTGAGGGTCTGTGACATGTGACTTACACATACTCCCTCCAGGGTGTGTTCCTGCCTTGCGTCCAGTGTTTCTGGGTAGACTCTAGACCCACTGCGACCCTGAACTGGATAAGCAGTTACAGACAATGAATGAATGAATGAAATAATTATTGTTTATGATTTGCAGTTGATTTTTTCATCTCAAAATGAGCTCCCAACCACTGGTGGCGCTGTTTTACTAAATCCGCACAAACCAAACTCTTTTGATCCTGAAAAAGAATCACAAACAGTGCTGTAATCTGGATTGGGTTGGAGAGCTAGGGTTAGGGTAAGGTTCAGGATTGGGTTTAGGCAGAGGTTGCCAAAGTAGGGAGTGTGGAGCTATTGCAAGAAGGGGCACAGCTAAGCAAATAAATACATACGTTATACATGTCACTTGTAATAATTCCATTGTAAATTTGATTCGTCACTTAATTGTCTTTTGTTCAATAAGTTAGAGTCTTGTATGAATTACTGTATTTAAAATGAATTCCATTGTAGTCTGGAAGCAAGAGACATGCATGCGTTTTTTTATTTGGGGGGTGGCGGTGGTGGCAAATGGGAAACACTGGTGGTCCTTCAGATAAGTGCTTGTACATGTGGGTCTTGGTATGCATACATTTGGTAGCCCCTGCTTCAACTGAGAATATCCCAATGTTTGGCACTCAGTCATGTGCAGAATACATACATGCGCTACTGGTACTGTGGGCAAATGGAGTCATCAAGGCTAGTCAACTACAGCTCTTGCTCACACTCTCTCTCTCTCTTTCATGCACCCTCCCACTCACTGAATCTAACGCACAATACACCCACACACTCACATTCATAGTACAAGTACACACAAAGGCCTAGTTGAGACACCTGTTTCTCTCCCTAAGACTTTGTTAGTAAAGGCCTACCTGGTTACTGCATGCCGGAGGGAGCCATCTGGACGTTTTCATGGACTCTGGACACTGATTTTTGTCGTCTGTCCTCCCTTCATTTGCTTCACGATGAGCTACGGCTATTCTTTGCACGCAGATGTAATTCTCTACTGCCCAAGTGTGCGTCTGGAGTGCAGCACCCTTCTTGTAATTCTGTATGTGTTTCTCCAGCCTCATCCCCACTCTATCATCCTCCTCTCACTCCTCAGGGTGACTTTAGAGAAAATTTCTGCACAACAGTTTTTTTTCCCCCAAATGTAGTCAATCATTCAAGAAATGTGTTGGGTTGTTTTGGGTGTTTTTTTTTCCACAATGTGGCCATTTCCATTCCCTCCAGGGACTCGGGTATCACCCTTGACCCATCACGGTTACTATGTGTTTTCTCTAAGATCCATGAACACAACCACCACTTCTTTTCAAACTGAGGTTAACACAATGCTACTTGACAGCTCAACACGCTTGGAGGAGAATACTAACTCTGCAGATCTGTAAAGTTAGCTAACAGATGCACATGGTGGCTACCACTGTTAGAGGGAAGGATTGACTACTCTCTCTCTCTCTCTCTCTTGCCTTCAGCTCCATTTTCCCATCAATAAACCATCCACAACTCCCCCCCCGCACTCACACACACCAGTGCTCATGTTTACATCAGGTTTTACCTGTATTGATTGTGTTCTTCGTCATGGCTGCAGTGGTGGTAAAGGCTGCATTGTTGAGAGCTGTTTGCGCTGTGTTTTGTTTCCCTTCGTCAGTCATTGTCTTATGTGACAATGCTCTCGTGCCCGAGTAGCACACACACACACACACACAAGATGAAAAAATAAATAAATAAATAAAAGACAACAACCCTGACACCAAACAGCCTGGAATCTGCTCTAAAGTAACAACATCGTGCTAGACAGGTATGCTGAGAGGACGAGAGAGAGAGAGAGAGATTGATATAGGTCAAAAGTTTGGACACCTTAGTCAATGTTTTACTTTTATTTTTATTATTTTCTACACCAAAGATATCAAAAGTATGTAGAAACACATATGGAACGTTCTAGTCATCAGCATCATGCATCACCTTGTAAAGAAGCCCAGGCAACTCTGTACCCCACAGCTTCCACCAGCTGTTCCTGAGGGATTCCAGTAAACATGATGATGATGGTAGTGTTTGCCATTTATGTTCCTTCATTTTTGTGATGTCATCAGTATTAATTATAAAAATATGTAAAAACCACTGAATTGAATGAGTATATTCAAAATTCTGACTGGTACCATATATTCTATATTTCACAGAACTCAGATGGCTTAGGACTTGTTTGTGGAACATTGCTGTGAGGATTTGATTCACACGTTTATCCTAAAGTATCTCATGGAAGTCAGGTACTGATGCTGGAAGTCTGGTTCTCTCCAACTCTTCCCAAAGGTACTGAATAGTGTTCCATCTCTCCAGAGAATGTAGCTCTACTGCTCCACAGCCCGATACTGGAGTGAATTCTACCACTCTATCACTGTCTGACACTTGGCATTAGACATGATGAGTTTAGACTCGTGTGTAGCTGTTGCAGAGCAACACTGGTTTTAAAAGGTGCCTAATATTTAGTCATTATTAGTGATCCTTTGGTCCAAATCAGCCATAACTCTCCTGGAAATTTACAAAGAACCTGGTTTGTTTCTTTGAAATCAGGCTAATGATGGGCCGTCCAGTTATGTCTCAACACTTCCACTCCTCCTTCCCCTTCCCTCCATTTCCCAAACCTCGTTTGTGCCATACTACTGGGTATAATCTACTCTTATTTACCCTCAGTTACCCCACCACACACATTCCAATGTGTGCCTGTGTGCTTGTGTTTTTGTGTGTCTGTGTGTGTGGGGCACTTCTGCAGCAAGTCTTTTAAGGACTTGGACACTGTCTGACCAGCCAGTGGGAGGGTTCTGAACAGTTCAGGGAAAGACCAAGCCTGGCATGAGTCATGAAAACAGAATGAAGTGACCGGGTGGGTCAGTATCTCAACAACTGGGTTTCTCTACCTAATGTGGTCAGTGTGTCCAAATGTTTGGGCGTCCCTGTGAATTAGTGAATTCAGTCACTTTAAACGTTGTATCTCAGCACAAAATGTGGGACATTCTGAATCACCAAACATCATCCTACCATCCCACCAAGTTCAGCGCCAAACGTGGGGTATAAAGCTGTGAAACAGTGTTCTCTGGAATAATGGAGCTCCTTTAAATTCCTTTGAAATGAGCCGGGATCCAGAACTTTCTATCTATCACCATATGTGACATGTGACTAATGTGTAAGTCACATGTCACAGACCCTAATATCATCAGACCCTGCAATGTTCAGACATCCACTCTAATGCATTTCCTAAAGCCTACAATCTATTGCTAACAAGTCAAAGTAGACTCAAAACTGTGGACACAGTGGATAAATAACAATGTCATAGATATTTAATTGACATCTAATAGGCTTGTGATTACATGACTAATTAAGTAGAACATAATGCAAGTTCAGTAATGTCTCTTCTGAAGTAGCATCGCTGTATTCTGTGTGTTGGACTAAGCAGTGCTCAGGTGGAGGGGGCCATATGTGGAAACATGTCTCTCAACACCCCTTCTAGCATCACTAATGATGCAGGCTATAATCAACACCACCGATCCACATTAAAAATATAGAATGATGATAATCACACATCTCCAGCAATCATCACTCTGTCCACTGTGAGTGATTCCTAAAGGGAATGAATTCTCAGTCTGAGTGTGAGTGCATTAGCGTTAGCGAATGTTCCCTCTGTCCAATCAGAGGACGAGCTGATTGTAGCAGAGTGGATGCTGTTATTTGGATGTGACTCTCACTGACGTTAACGTGGTGGTGGTGTTTGTGTGGTGGGTGGGTGGGGGTGGGCAAACGAGGGGAAAAAATGCTCCCAGCCAGAGCTGATGATGTCAATGAGTGGATTTGTGGAGAAGCTGGTGATCTTCTGTTTTTCTGCCCCCCCCCACCCCCACCCCCCCATTTGCCTGCCTTTGGCTTAACCTTAGAAGGCTGTGTTTGGAGAGGGTTTTGAGCGCCAGAGCTCGAGTGGATCTCAGAGTGTGACCTTCTCTACGTCTGCTCTTGGCTATGTGTGACACACACACACGCACGCACACACACACAATTGACCATCCATAGGGGTAAGTCTCAGTAGTCTTTCAGAAAAGGAAGTGTATGTACTCACACTAACAGGAGTCAAGTCAATGAACAATGTGGCCACAATAACTGAAACACACACACAAAAGAAAACATGTATCTTCATTTTTGTCAATTTGAAGTTTACTGCCTCATTTAAACACAGCAGCTGTTTGTCACACTGTGTAAATCTTTCATGACGAATGGACCAATAGAAATACTCCATATATATGGTGTGTGTGTGTGTGTGTCCGTATAGATGCATAAATAGATCTATATACACAGATACATATGGTACAGTTAAAGCATGACGCCGGGTGAACAGATGTTCAAAGATTTTGTCCAAAAGTTTTTGGACACCCCCTCCACCAACGTTTCTTCAGATACAGCAGATGAGTGCTGGCAAATGCTAGGGTAATCTTTTACAGTCCCAGACCTTTTGAAACTCAAGCTTTTACTGTCTGCAGTAGACATTATTAGACCCTCCAATAGCACCTGGAAAGACCTTCTCCAGACGGGGCTGATCAGAAAGTGAAGTAATGCACACATGGCAGACACATTCTCTCTCACTCTCTTTCTCTCTCTCTCTCTCTCTCTCTCTCTCTCTCTCTCTCTCTCTCTCTCTCTCTCTCTCTCTCTCTCTCACTCTCTTTCTCTCTTTCTCACTCTCTTTCTCTCTTTCTCACTCTTTCTCTCTCTCTCTCACTCTCTTTCTCTCTCTCTCTCACTCTCTTTCTCTCTCTCTCTCACTCTCTTTCTCTCTCTCTCTCTCTCTCTCTCTTTCTCTCTCTCTCTCTCTTTCTCTCTCTCTCACTCTCTCTCTTTCTCTCTCACTCTTTCTCTCTCACTCTTTCTCTCTCACTCTTTCTCTCTCTCTCTCTCTCTCTCACTCTTACTCATGTCTTCCCTCTCTCAGAGATAGACTGGCATTGATGGAGGGAGGGACAAATGATAGAGATGAGGGAGAAGGATAGGGAGAGAGACAGTGGAAGAGTGAGAGAGAGAGAAGGAATATATATATTAATATATATATATAGAAGGGTGTGAGAGAGAATAAGGCTGTGAAACAAAGAGAAGGAATGAGAGATGGGGAGACTGAGAGAGGTGTGTGTGTGTGTGAGGGGGGGGGGCAGACAGTAGCTCAGCTTCTGTTGTATTGATATCGCATTAACACGGCCAGCTCTGGCCTCCTCTCTTTAAACAGCTGTGATTATTTCAGTGAGGGATAAGCTCTGGGCGATTAACCTCATCCACTCCCCTTCTCTCTCTCTCTGTTTCTGACACATCACTTTCAGTGGTTCTGGGCTGTGAGGTCTTTGACTCAATGATGATCTTTTAAAATGGTATTTATGGTAAGGGCTTCTTGACAGCCCTCGAGAACCTGACTTCACTAACGGAGCTTTCCACTGCATGGTACCTACCTGCTCCCGGGACGGGATTTTTTGTTTTTTGTTTTTTTTTAGTATCTGCTCTCTTGTGGTTATGCACCAGTGGCGGATGCTGCTCTTTCAAGGAGGGGAAGCTCAATCTCGGCCTACATCATAACATGTGTTGGTTTATTTATACGTAAATTCTACCCTCCGTTCCTATTCAAGAAAATGATCTGTGACCCTGTCGTACCAACAAGGCGTCTTTTCCAGGGACTTGACTAGTGTCCTCTCTATGGCCAGCAGAGCTAGGCTGCTTAAACGGCCTTGGCCCATGTGAAGTGTGTCCGCCTGTGAGTGCTCTGTGACGGTGGAGGGGCTCAGCAGCACCCGCTGGACAGAAACTGTGATAGAAGTCAGAAAGAGTGATAGAAGTCAGTCTCCAAACACAAGCAGCTACAAAAACCCCACCAGAAACAGAAGCTCGATTTGTCGCTAGTCGTTTTTTAACAAAGAAAATGGAGCTAAGAGGAATAAGAAAGTCTCCGGTTCAACTCAGAACAGAATGAAAATGTAATGCTCCCACGGATCTTTACACCAAAGGATCGCTGATTCGCTCATTTCACTGTCAATCAAAAAGGGATTCAGCCTCAGACAGATCATCCAATCATCATGCAGAAGCTGAGCGTCCGGGCCAGCCGAGGCCAGCCCACTGCCCCATAGACCCCCAGAGACGCTGAGCATCCGATGGGTGGGACAAAGCTCAGCATTTATCCAATGACTCGTCTCATTTCGCTGCACTTCGCTGCTTCGCTGTTGAACTCTGTTGACGCTCAGTGTCCTCACTGTTTAAAGCACTGTGAAGCTGCGGGAATGATTGAGAGGAAAGCCGTGTCTTTACCAGTGATAAGAAGCTGATTCTGAACAAAAGTTGAGTACGTTGTAGTGCATATTTATTCAATGACACGTACACACAACAGTATATATTTGATCACTTATTTTTTGCCATTTTAGGGGAAACTGAGCTTCCCTTGCAGTCTTAGAGCAATCGCCTCTGGTTCCAAGCGAGCTGAGTACGGACTAAACATGATGTGTATACATTGCAGAGCTCTAATTTGCCAGAGAGACTTTTCGGTCACAATGAAATGCAGACAACCAGCACAAAATGTGTAAAATTTATAAGTTACAGCAGAGATCACATTTGTTTTTATCCGACTCACAATGGCAGCTCGTAAAGAAGGCTGAAATGCTTCTGAAGAGTTTCAAACACACCAATCCAATCCAAGGAGTGACTAAGGACCACCAAAAAGCAAGTCCAGTAGAGTCAAGTAGGTACCGCGCAGTGGAAAAGTGCCATCACTGAGGTCATCCCAGATATACAGAGTAATGATCTGATACATCAGAGAACACAGACCCACTTTCTCCAAATGGAGGGTGGGTTTTAACCCCCACTAGCAGACACTTGATACTGAGCCTGGTGATCTTAAAGTATCTTGAAAATATAAAGTGTATGTAGCTGTTGCAAACACATAATTCATATCTCTGAGGTTTTTTTTTTCATTTGGGGTTATTCACTTTTTCGCTGTTAAGATGCTTTGGTTTATTCCTGGGAATCCATTGATTGGAATTCTAGCTCGGAGATGTCTGAGGATACAGTAACATCTCTCATGGAGGATGGCCGTTGAGCTAATCACGTTACAAAGGAGGTACAGGATGCAGTCGGGTCTAAATTGATAAGCTCATCTCGGCCGCTGCAATTAAAGTGTCCTGGTCGTTTTGAACAGGACTTCATCATCTTCAGACTTCATATGAGCTGGAGATTAGTTGGTTTCCTTAGGATTAAGGCTTCACGTTGTCCTTCATATTCTTTTAATCACTTGTACAATGTTGGTTTCTAATGACTGAATCCAGGTGCCGTAAGCCGGTTGAAGGTGGATAACATAGGTTTTCCTTTGTCCACTCCCAGCTTATATAACATAATCTCAATAGGGAAGCACTGGCCATGAGCAAATATGTGAGCCTAAGTCCCCAGGCTCAATGCCATGCATCAGACAGAGGTGTATAAATATCACCCCCACACCCCTCCCCATACCCAGCATTGGGTTTAGAGCAATGGATCTGTATTCTCTAAAGGGGGAAATAAATACAACATTAATACATGATCTTACTAATATTCTGTGGCTGAATGCCATCAAATCCTTAGAGCAACTTTAACACATTCCTGAATTTCACAAGCATTTGGATATGTCCAAAGTGTGTGAAGACTAACACTGCTGAGTTAATGATGGCCCAGGGGGATGTAAAGCTTCATTAAGGGACAGTGTTAAGAGTGTTAGGAGTGTGGGGAGAGTGGGTGAAGCTTGTATTCCTCCAGTGGAGTGTGTCAGGGTGGGTTTAGGCAGCTTTCTCACTGGCTTGAGGCTAAAAGGATTGGGGACACCTTTGTAATGGAATTAGTGCAGGTTGGAATTAGATGCTGGAGGGTCAGCGTAGAAGGGGGATGTGTGACTGAGTGGACAGGACACCCGGAGGTTCTCCCTATTTGTCCTTTATTCGACTCCTCCATGAACTATCCTTCATGCCATTTACGCTAAAATACTTTCTTTAATGTGTGTGAACTCAGGTTTGGGGCCCAAATGCTTAGCAACCGTGGTTGGACAAGCTTTATATAAGATGAGTTAATGTGGTTGGCAACTGAATTATAGACGTTATGGCCAAGTTGGTTTAGAATAGGTACACAATGTGTTTGTTTGTTTTGTTGTGTATCATTGCTTTAATGAAGTGAATGAGGCGAGTGCAGAGGCATTTTAATAGTGGTTAGCATAAAGACTTGGCAAAGCAGGGCTGAAACAAAGGGGTTAAGTAGCAGAGTGTTAATGTGCCCAAAAATCTCAGGTGTGGGATTTTTGCCAAGGAGTGGAGCTGAAGAAAAGACAGACCAGGAATGGGAGAAACCATGGCAATGTCGGAGCTGCATTGACACAATTAAATAAAGTATACTGTGGAAGAATAACATTGTAATATTTTATTAATAATTTCCAAATGTTTGCAAAAACAAAATAGCAACAATACTTTGGACAATGAGCTATTTTAATTGCTTTATAATATTTGTACACTAAGGAAATGTATAACTTCATGCTTCATATTAATGTTACAAACACTAAAAGAGCTCCAAGCCACTGGTGGCACTGTTTCACAAAATCCATGTTAAATGCCTGTTATGGATCTGAAGAAGTGTCACAGAAACAGTGCTGTAAACTGTTGTTGGAGAGAGTTAGTTTAGCTCTGTTGACCTGATTTTTCATGCTGGGTGCATGTCACAAAGTAATGTGTGCATCCATGAGTTCATGAGTGAACTATGTTTATTACACATTGTAAAAATCGCAGGAATGTTTTTTGGTGAAATGTATGTGACACACACACACACACACACATACACACACTCTTAGCCAATCTTCTTTCACTTACTGTCCCTGTCCCTTTAATGGGCATGAATTAATTTTTCACATGTTTATTTGCTGCCCTCATTATCTGCCTTTTATTTTTAGCAACGGTAGAAAGGGGGTCTTGAACTCTGGTCGGGGTCAGCCCACCAGTTCAGAACTGTGTGTGTCATTGACCTACAAACAATAGATCTACTTTGAACCTCCTTTAACATCAATTAGGATTTGTATCTGAGTGACGCTGATTCAGACTGCAGTGAATGTGTATCTGGTGACAAACACAAGGAATACAACATGAGTTCATTCACAATTTTGCAGGTCGTCTGAATTCAATCCAGCCATCACTGTTGTCTCTGGGATGTCCCAATAACCACCTGGCAACCCACATTAGAAGGTTACTGCCCACTGCTTCTTCATTACCCATGGAGCCTGTGGACGGTAGGTGTTTGTAATAAAGTGACTGGTGTGTGTGAGTGGAGGGTAGGTGTTTGTAATAAAGTGACCGGTGTGTGTGAGTGGAGGGTACGTGTTTATAATAAAGTGGCTGCTTTGTGTGAGTGGATGATAGGTGTTTGTAATAAAGTAATCGCTGTGTGTGAGTGGGCGGGAGGTGTTTGTAATAAAGTGACAGATATGTGTGAGTGAACGGTAGGTGTTTGTAATAAAGTGGCAGGTGTGTGTGAGTGGACGCTAGGTGTTTGTAATAAAGTGGCTAGTGTGTGAGTTGATGCTAGGTGGTTCTTATGAAGTAGCCAGTGTGTGGAAGTGGATGATACGTGTTTGTTATGAAGTAGCCAATGTGTGGAAGTGGACGATACGTGTTTGTTATGAAGTAGCCAATGTGTGGAAGTGGACGGTTGGTGTTTATGAAGTAGCCAGTGTGTAGAAGTGGATGGTACATGATTGTTATGAAGTAGCCAGTGTGTGGAAGTGGACGGTACATGTTTGTTAAGAAGTAGCCAGTGTGTGGAAGTGGATGGTGGGTGTTTGTAATAAAGTGACCAGTGTTTGGAAGTGGACGGTAGGTGTTTGTTATGAAGTAGCCAGTATGTGGAAGTGGACGATACATGTTTGTTATGAAGTAGCCAGTGTGTGAAAGTGGACGGTAGGTGTTTGTAATAAAGTGGCCGGTGTGGAAGTGGACGGTAGGTATTTGTTATGAAGCAGCCAGTGTGTGGAAGTGGACGATACATGTTTGTTATGAAGTAGCCAGTGTGAGAAATTGGATGGTAGGTGTTTGTAATAAAGTGGCCAGTGTGTGAACGTGGACGGTAGGTGTTTGTTATGAAGTAGCCAGTGTGTGAAAGTGGATGGTAGGTGTTTGTAACAAAGTAGAGTGCTGGCCATAAACTTTATGATACGTGGACAAGTGTTGGGCATCTGGGGAACTGTGAGGTGGGGGAACGTGATCCTGACCCTTTTCAGAAAGTCCAGAACTCTTATTCCTGTTATTTATGGCCCTTTAAAAACCTGCGTGTACAATGTTTGCTGGAGAAATGTGCGAGACAGATGGCGTAGGAATTAAAGCCAGCTCTCCCCTCCACGCCAAGACCTGCCTCTTCCATCGATCAGAGCCACAGGCGTATCAATACACAGCTATGAACACGGATGAATAATGGAGGGTAAACAGAGATGAATAATTGATGGTAAACATCAAAGCCTGCAGAGAAAAAGCTCTGTGTTTGGCTTCTGAGGTGCTGGACCGAATCAAAGGGTCATGTTTTGTAGGAAAACGTTAAAGGCAAACTGCATGTGACCTCTCAGGCTAACGAGCTGAGTCTGATCCATGAAGACCCCAGTTCTGTCTGAGTGCTGCACAGTGTAAAAGCTGCTAAGCCTGACCCACACTGACTGAGGATCTAAGCTGTTTGACCAAAGCTAAAATTGCCAGCAGGAGAGCGGTCAGTTCTTGAAGTTGGAGAAATGGGCGAGAATAAGGTTCTGAGTAGACAGTGAGTGGAAGTAGAAGGGGGGTGTTTCTAATAAAGTGGCCAATGAGTGGAAGTAGGAGGGTGCTTCTGATAAAATGGCCTGTGTATAAAAGCAGTAGGTTGGTGTTTCCAATAAACTGGCCACTAGATAGAAGTAGAAGAGGCTATTTCTAATAAAGCGGCCAGTTGTTGATGTAGACAGGGGGTCGGGCTGTTTTTAATAAAGTGGCCAGTGTGTGTACTGCAGACTCATGGTAGTCATGCTCAGTGTGTATTAAATAATGTAGATGTGGCATTCTGAATAATTGATAAGGACCGACACGTATCTTCAGACACAGGCGTGTTGTTCAGGTGGGGTTTATTCACTGAGTCGTGCTGGGGGGAAGTTGAGGGGTGTGTTGGGGGTCTGCGGTGGTGATGCTCATGGCTCTGTGAAGTTCTTCCCCTGATTCAACAAGCTTTTAGACGATTAGCTGACTCTCCGTGTCGGCCTTGGGCACGGCTCATAACGAGGTCCCATTAGAATCTGAAAAGCAACATTTACCTGAGCGCTGTTTAAAAACGAGCCTGTTTTTGTTCTTAATGGACGTTTCCGTGGCAACAGAGCAAGGTCACATGGCCCAGATCCCGCAGACGTTTTGGTTAATATTTTCTGTGATGAATGTCACATTATACTAAGGTTACAGTAAAAAAGGAAAATAAATATATAATTTCGACCAAATTATTATGGTGAAACAATCACATATAAACTGAAATAAGAAAGCAGTGGAGGATTAATCAGAAGTCAAACTAATATGAGATGAACACGTCTTTCATACAGACTGGTTTTAAGGTGAATTCATATATATGATGCTAAATACAATTCCATGATTTCATACAAGTTGCCCTGTGAAGGACTGGCGCCCCCTCCAGGGTGTATTCCCACCTTGCGTCCAATGATTCCAGGTAGGCTCTCGACACACCGCAACCCTGAACTGGATAAGGGTTACAGATAATGAATGAATGATTTCATACAATGTGTCACACACATTCACTCACACACTCACACCTACGGACACTTTTGAGTCGCCAATCCACCTACCAACGTGTGTTTTTTGGACTGTGGGAAGAAACTGGAGCACCCGTAGGAAACCCACGCAGACACAGGGAGAACACACCACACTCCTCACAGACAGTCACCCAGAGGAAACCCACGCAGACACAGAGAGAACACACCACACTCCTCACAGACAGTCACCTGGAGGAAACCCACGCAGACACAGGGAGAACACAACACACTCCTCACAGACAGTCACCCGGAGGAAACCCACGCAGACACAGAGAGAACACACCACACTCCTCACAGACAGTCACCTGGAGGAAACCCACACAGACACAGGGAGAACACAACACACTCCTCACAGACAGTCACCTGGAGGAAACCCACGCAGACACAGGGAGAACACACCACACTCCTCACAGACAGTCACCCGGAGGAAACCCACGCAGACACAGGGAGAACACACCAACTCCTCACAGACAGTCACCCGGAGGAAACCCACGCAGACACAGGGAGAACACGCCACACTCCTCACAGACAGTCACCCGGAGGAAACCCACACAGACACAGGGAGAACACACCACACTCCTCACAGACAGTCACCTGGAGCGGGAATCAACCCCATAACCTACAGGCCCCCTCGTGATAATGCTAACAAATCTATGCATTTCTTAATCTTAAAAGCCAAAGGAAAGGTTTAAGAGAATAACAACTCCACATAAGGCAAAGACAACAAGGTTCACCATTTGGAAAGACACGTAAAGTTCTGAGAAGCGATTCCCATCCTGGAGACGAGCCGTCCTCGTGCTCCGGGGCTGATGATAGCTAATGGAGGAGATTGAGAGTGTGGGGCCTGCTCTCTGTTGTCGTAAATCACTGTCCTGAAACTATAGAGACGCCAATCTGGGTCCTGACGTGTAACAACTTCTGCCATTGCTGTTTTGTCTCTGGGTTATTTACATATATATCGACCTCTCATTGTCTTTTCATACATAAGTCCCCTTGCCATCATCTTTACCCTCCTTTCTCCATTTCTTTGTCTGTCAGAGAGAGCAGGGTTGGCGCTCTTCTCTCCACGTCTGCATTACCCAGCTTAATTGGAGGCTGCAGACAAATGCAGGCTTCTCACACTTTCAAAAAGCTTCAGTTTCACAGACCAAACGACACTGGCTAGGGTAGGGTTCTGTGATTTCTGTGATGTGGAGAACACAGTCAGAATCATGGAAGACAGAAATGGATTAAATCTGGATTAATTTCTTTAATTTCTTTAAGTTATAAAGTTGGAAATCACAGGATTTGAGACTCTTAAAACACACACATAATCCACCACACTCTGTTTGGCGTGATGAGGCCGTGTGGTCACTGCGATGCGCTTTAAGCCCCTGTAGCATTTGCTAACTCTGGTACGCTGCCTACCTTCTGTTTACATTCCCAGCCCGTCATCTGCGTATTCCGGTCAGAGGTGAGGCCGCGGTCGGCAGCGGGTCTCTGGGTCAAACGGTGACTAGAGCGGAGTCAGATCTAGGCCGGCTGGAAGTTAAATACTTACAGTGTTTACCGATGTCTAGAAATGTTTGTCAGTCGTAGGAAATGTATGCTTTGCACGTCTTGGACAAACAGGTTGTTAAATACAAATACTTTGTTGTGCTATTTGTAAATAGTAGACAAACAAAGGTACCATTTCTCAATTGTTTGATTAAGTGTGGTTATTTTCTTAAACAAAAAGTGTCAATTTGAACACATCTAACTCTGTATTGTGAACAAATAAATCTTAAATAAATACATTCATTCATTATCTGTTACCCTTATCCAGTTCAGGGTCGCGGTGGGTCCAGAGCCTACCTGGAATCATTGGGCGCAAGGCAGGAATACACCCTGGAGGGGGCGCCAGTCCTTCACAGGGCAACACAGTCACACACACATTCACTCACACACTCACACCTACGGACAATTTTGAGTCGCCAATCCACCTACCAACGTGTCTTTTTGAACTGTGGGAGGAAACCGGAGCACCCGGAGGAAACCCACGCAGACACAGGGAGAACACACCACACTCCTCACAGACAGTCACCTGGAGGAAACCTACGCAGACACAGAGAGAACATACCACACTCCTCACAGACAGTCACCCAGAGAAAACCCACGCAGACACAGAGAGAACATACCACACTCCTCACAAACAGTCACCCGGAGGAAACCCACGTAGACAAAGGAAGAACACAACACACTCCTCACAGACAGTCACCCGGAGGAAACCCACACAGACACAGTGAGAACACACCACATTCCTCACAGACAGTCACCCGGAGGAAACCCACACAGACACAGGGAGAACACACCACACTCCTCACAGACAGTCACCCAGAGAAAACCCACGCAGACACAGAGAGAACATACCACACTCCTCACAAACAGTCACCCGGAGGAAACCCACGTAGACAAAGGAAGAACACAACACACTCCTCACAGACAGTCACCCGGAGGAAACCCACGCAGACACAGGGAGAACACACCACACTCCTCACAGACAGTCACCCAGAGAAAACCCACGCAGACACAGAGAGAACATACCACACTCCTCACAAACAGTCACCCGGAGGAAACCCACGTAGACAAAGGAAGAACACAACACACTCCTCACAGACAGTCACCCGGAGGAAACCCACACAGACACAGTGAGAACACACCACATTCCTCACAGACAGTCACCCGGAGGAAACCCACACAGACACAGGGAGAACACACCACACTCCTCACAGACAGTCACCTGGAGAAAACCCACACATACACAGAGAGAACACACCACACTCCTCACAGACAGTCACCCGGAGGAAACCCACACAGACACAGGGAGAACACATCACACTCCTCACAGACAGTCACCCGGAGCAGGAATCGAACCCACAACCTCCAAGCCCCTGGAGCTGTGTGACTGCTACACTACCTGCTGCGCCACCGTGCCGCCCAATAAATATATATATATATATATATATATATATATATATATATGTAGATTTCCCCTTTACAAAAATAATCATTCATTAATCGTAATCGTGGTCAAATGTAAAATTAACCCAATCAACCCTAACCCCGCATTTTGCGGGGTAGATACACACCTTATATAATCAGCTTTGTAAGTCTTGAATGTCTGAATGCGTCTGTGAGCTCCGTATACTGTTAGAAAGCACAGATCCTACCGTTTCTAAAAATAGCGCTCTTATCGCGGTGCTGTGAAGCCTCTGGGAGTAATCCAGTGTGAAAAAACACCTAAAAATCAAGGTGCTCCTTCAAAATTTGTGTGTCATGTTCGTCATGAAATAGTGTAATTATAATCGCTATTATCAAAAAAGACCACGCTGCAAAGGAACAAGAAGACTGCGTTTACTTTCAGTTTCGTTTTGACTCAAATGACGTCATCTCACGCTGTCTCTGGGCAGAAAACTATGAGTCATCAGCAAAAACATATTCCTGTTATTGATTTATAGGTTTTCAAGGTTTTTGTAGGTTTCACATCAAATAATAATGCATTAGATCAACAAATATAAACTAAAAAGCTTAAATAATTCTTTATTGTGTATTTTTATCTTTAATAGCTTTATACATAGGGTTCATGATATTGATTTGTGCTCATATCGCCCAGCACTACTCCCACTTAAGTCTAAGGTCTAAAGTCACCGTACACAGTGCCCGGCACAAGTCAAAGGATTATAATGCCATGTAACATTGAGCTATGTGACGGTGGAACAGTGGAAATGCTTTCTCTGAATTAATAGAGCTCTATCCTATTCCTCTGGAATGAATGGAAATGTCGAATGTGATCCAGAACTAATCATCAAGCATCAAATGAATCAGCATCAGAATGTTTCAATATCTAGAGGCTTTTACTGCAGCAAAGTGTGTGTGTTGGGGCTCTTAATGTCAGATGAAACATATTCTTTGGGCCGGTTGTACACATCGAATGTGTGTAAGATATAGGCTGCTACTGAGCCAAATCCAAAGACTAGCAAAGCTAACCATGCTAACAAAGGCAATCCTTCAACGTCAGCAGCAGAGGGTGTTAAATGAAGCCATCTGCAGCTCGCTAATACCTGTCGATAGAGCCACAGTCACCTACAGATGTTTCCATTTAACCACTGGAACGAAAGCATAGCGTTTGTTGTCAGGGCTGAAGCATTAGATAAGATCATTTACACCCGATCCCCTGATTATAGTCAGCTTGCTTCCACCTACTGCTGTTAACTACCTTCAGCCAAGTTTACATCTTTTCCCCAAAACCACAAGCCCACTTACCTCTACTCTATTCCCACAAAGCCATTCCACCAGCCAATGACCTAACCACATTGCATCTGAATTACAAAATCATGGCTGTTGTACACAGGCTCTAATAAAAATCATACGCAACATCCCATGAAGGTTGCACCAACAGCTGTTGTCTCCCGAGCCAAAATCTCAAGCCTGTTAGTCACCGCGCCCCGATTTATTGAAATTGCTGAAGCTCCGCCTCTTTCACTTGAAATTTGAATGGGAGTCTATGGTTGAGGATTGTTAGAGCCATTTCAGTTCTGCCCTTGAAGAGCCAAGAAAGGTCATGTTCATTTTCAAAGGACATCACATATTTAAAGTGTGCAACTATCAAATCGCAACAGCTGCCAATGTCACTCTAACCTGTGTTATCAACAACTATGTCTTAGCAAGTTTTTCTTTAACAGAGTTAGGCCAATCAGAGGAAGCCAAACTATGTGCTGTGTACATCACAACCAAAACTGAATGGCCAAGTGCTTTACATTCTGCACTTAGAATTACAGCCAGACCTTTTCGGTTTACTTGCTTTGATGAAAATCAATTCATATCAATATAGTCCGAGTCCCTGGTACTCAGTCGGAAAAGGGTGGAGTGCTCTCTCCAGGTTGGAAGTGAGATCCTGCCTCAAGTGGAGGAGTTTAAATACCTTGGGGTCTTGTTCACGAGTGAGGGAAAGATGGAGCAGGCAGATCGGTGCAGGGTCAGCAGTAATGCGGGCTCTGTACCGGTCCGTTGTGGTGAAGAGAGAGCTGAGCAGAAAAGCAAAGCTCTCGATTTACCGTTCAATCTACGTCCCAACCCTAACCTATGGTCACAAGCTTTGGGTAGTGACCGAAAGAACGAGATCGCGGGTACAAGCGGCTGAAATGAGTTTTCTCTGCAGGGCGTCTGGACTCTCCCTTAGACACAGGGTTAGGAGCTCAGACATCCGGGAGAGACTTGGAGCGGAGCTGCTGCTCCTCCACGTTGAGAGGAGCCAGTTGAGGTGGTTTGGATGCCTCCTGGACGCCTTCCTGGTGAGGTGTTCCGGGCATGTCCAACGGAGAGGAGGCCCTAGGGCAGACCAAGAACACTCTGGAGAGACTACATGTCTCGACTGGCCTGGGAACGTCTCAGTATACCCCCGGAGGAGCTGGAGGTGGTGGCTGGGGAGAGGGATGTCAGGATCACGGAGCGGACGCATTCGCTAAAACACAGTAAACGTTTATTCACGGAACAATAACAAAACAGAGACTTTTAACATAAGGAAAACAGGTTAAAGTAGACACTACGAAATAAACAGGGTAAACGGGACAGACGGACAACAAAGCGAAACGATGACAATAGGAAATGAAACAACATCGGGGAAAACTACGGAGAAAGACAGATAACATGACCGACAGGACTGAAGACAACGGAGAAATGAGTAATGTTCAACCAACAGGACGTGAGACAAGAGGGCTTAAATGCTTGACACAAACGAGACACACCTGGACAGATAACGAGGGGACAGGTTAACAAATGACAGACGAGGAGGCGGGACTAGAACTTAAACAAACATAGCCATGTGCTGAGAAAGAGCACATGACCGGGGAAAACAGACACGACGAGACGAGGGCGTGACAAGGATAGGTCTGAGTTTCTTTGCTCCGACTGCTTCCACCGCGACCCGGACCCGGATAAACGGTGGATAATGGATGGATGGATGGACAAATATAATAATTACTAAATTTTAACTTCACAATCACAAAACTGTTCATAAAATTGCTATTTTATATTTTCCCCTAATCACCCAGCTCTAGGTTTTAAATATTCCTGGACATCCCATGTCCTGGGAAAATATAAACTGGGTAGTGTATATTCACTGGTCTAAGCTCATGACTAACACCTGTGTGTTTACACTGATTACTGCAATCCACCTGTAGCAAAAATATGTTTTCAATAGTTATTGTTGTATTTTCTTATTCATATGTTATTACTGTGTTATTTATATTACACAGTAATAGGAGATAATAAAATGATACAGATCTTTCCTACATTTATAGCACTGTGAGTGATGCTGTCAGTAAGTAAGATGTAGAAACTCAATGAAATAAGTGAGGTGGGTGATAGAATATTCTCTTTAGAGATGCGCTGTGTGGTCCTTGCATGGCTTTGCTTTGCATTCTGCAGCGGAGACCCATTCTGAATTATAGATAACCATATTCACTTGTGTGATGGGAATCAGTATGGAATGTGTGTGTGTGTGTGTGTGTGTGTAGGAAAAAAGGCTTGGTAATAAATACTATATCCCATAGATTAAAACAATTTTTTTTATTTTCTTTTATTGTCTCAAAGATTGAGAATAATTTACAATGAACAGCTTTAGAATCAGATGAGAATGCAAACTGTCCAGAACTATCACATCAGCTGAATGATGCCCATGATAGAGAGCAATATGGACAATGAGGTGTTGGGAGGGGGCAGTTAATAGAGAGTACCTGTAAAGCGGAGTGATACGTGTGGGTATCATTTAATGGAACGTCTTGTGTCCAATCAAACTTGTTTGCAAATATCTTATTTTATAACGTGCAATGATTATACGACAAATGTAGGTCATTGTTAATCCAAAGGCTTTTACAAGAGCTCAGAATTGTTTGGCTCCACTTGAAAACACGTTCCAGAGAAATGCTGCCCTTTTAAACTAGTTCTGTGATAAGATCCGAATCTTGAAATGAAATATCAGAGTGTATCGGCAATATATTACTGCAACAAACAGGAAGTAATCCTAAAATGTCCCTTGAACTAAAGGAGAATCTCTTTATTTTCACAGATGTCAGAGGAGTTTGTGTACACCTCTTGTACATTCAGGTTTAACTATTACCGACCCCACAGTGCATACATAGTTTGTAGCATTTCCAAAGATCATCGTTGACTTATCGAGTGTGTTGCTCTGGAGCAGGTGCAAACTGGCACAAGATCACACTGCTCAATGGCAGTAGTCAGCTAAGGGTTTCAGCACCTGCAGAATAAAAGTTTGACAAGTTGGAATACCTCACTATCTAAGAAAAAAAAAAAAACTCTAGAAGGATGTTTCCTTCCCCTATAAAGAAACATGATACTTTCTGAACAGCAATAACACACACTTTGTCCAAACCTTACCCTCCCTTTAAATAACTGAATTCAGCTTTGAAGCAGCTGCACATGAGTCTTAAGTCAGAATATCCAATGGTCAGTTTAGGCTGGAGAGGTTAAGAAAATAGAGCTGTGGAGCTGTGTTTTAAGTAAGTAACTGAATCACTATCCGTCCAAATGCTGTAAACACAGGCGCCCAAAACAACCCACATGAAAAGTAAATTGTTGCAAATATTATGGTTACTGTTAGAAACTAGCGGGTGGGGTGCGATGCCATCAGAGCTTTAACTTGTTTGTGACACAACAGTAGCGAGTAAACAAGCAAATTACATTGTCATTTTGTTTATTAATTGAAAGTAATTTCCACATGGCAGGGCACGTTCGGCTATTTTCTTTTTCTTTTTTTTTCACAGAGGCTCCTAAGCCCCTCGTTATGCCGCTGCTCTCCCTCATTACAGTCGCTATGAATTCTTCATGAGACCAGCTTCATTGTCTTTTCAGAACTGAGAAAGAAAGTGTGTACAGGATTTCCACATGAATAAAACATATTACAGGAATACAAATAATGCCAAAGTGAAAATGGAAAACTGTAGGGAACTGTGACCCGGGGCTGACATTATGTTAGTTCTCACTTATATTGGTTCATACTCATATTTACACGGTGGGGTGGGGGAATGCAAAAGTTTGTGTACAAATATTTGGCCAAATTTCCAGATTTGTTATTTTATTTTAGTTTTAATAAGGTGCAGCAGGTGGTGTCGCAGTCACACAGCTCTGGAGGTTGTGGGTTCAAGTCCCGCTCCGGGTGACTGTCTGTGAGGAGTGTGGTGTGTTCTCTCTGTGTATGTGTGGGTTTCCTCCGGGTGACTGTCTGTGAGGAGTGTGGTGTGTTCTCCCTGTGTCTGTGTGGGTTTCCTCCGGGTGACTGTCTGTGAGGAGTGTGGTGTGTTCTCCCTGTGTCTGTGTGGGTTTCCTCCGGGTGACTGTCTGTGAGGAGTGTGGTGTGTTCTCCCTGTGTCTGTGTGGGTTTCCTCCGGGTAACTGTCTGTGAGGAGTGTGGTGTGTTCTCCCTGTGTCTGTGTGGGTTTCCTCCGGGTAACTGTCTGTGAGGAGTGTGGTGTGTTCTCCCTGTGTCTGTGTGGGTTTCCTCCGGGTGACTGTCTGTGAGGAGTGTGGTGTGTTCTCCCTGTGTCTGCGTGGGTTTCCTCCGGGTGACTGTCTGTGAGGAGTGTGATGTGTTCTCCCTGTGTCTGTGTGGGTTTCCTCCGGGTGACTGTCTGTGAGGAGTGTGATGTGTTCTCCCTGTGTCTGTGTGGGTTTCCTCCGGGTGCTCCGGTTTCATCCCACAGTCCAAAAACACACGTTGGTAGGTGGATACAAAGGACAACCGTTAACATGGCATTGTTCTCAAAACTTTAAGGCACAAGATGTAAATGGTTAAGCTAAACATATCAGGAATATATGCCTTTACTTCTGCACCGACCACATTTTGTGTGTTTAGTTTGTGAAATTTTGAAAGTTATCAGTAATCATTTAACCATTCAGAAAACTGTTTCTATATAAATGGAGCACACTGGGAACATGCTACAAGGCCTGCTGTTTTGGAGATGTTCTGACCAATGCAATATGATCATCTCAGGTTTGTCCGTGTCAAAACGTCCCATTTTTAACTTCAGCGTCAATAAATGTCTTATTACTTTCACCAGATAATCAATGGAAATCACTTCATCTCTCAGCGTCTGATTAATGACGTGATTCAGCCATCATCATTCCTTTTTCACAAATCCTAGAGTTACTGGAGTACAGTAGTGGCTTAAAATCCTTCTGCAACTCATCACATCTGCATACAGTTGGTCGGTACCACACATAAATCTCTATGACTCGGCGCGTAGGCAGAGCCTGTGTATAATTAAGCAGAGCTGTGCAGGCTTTATGATGGAGTATTCTGATCAGAGCAGCAGACTGGCCTTCAGTATGGACACAGCTCTGAGCTCTGGACTGTAAGACTGCCTGCAGTGCACAAAACACCTTGTTTCTGGGTCAGCGGCCAATATTCAGAGTCATTGGAGCAGAGCGTTTGTAGTTGAATCAAGGACACAAGCTGTGTCCAGAAATATTTGCCAGAGCTCCCATCCTCTGTCCAGACCATGAAGGAGTGGAGGAGTAAAAGAAATGGAGAGAATGAGTATTAATTTGGTGAAACTGGATCCAGTCCAACACTTAAATATAAAACTTCTAAACATATACATTCATAAGGGTAGCTGTATTCATACTAGAGATATAATACATTGTCTTTTCCTCATTTTTGGCCTCTGTGAAATCGTGTTTATAAAAAGGCAAGAATGCCTTGAAGCCTTCTTCACTGTTTGTTTCCAGTCTTTGCATTTGGATGTTTTCGCCAGTTTCCTTGTTTTTATTACGGATTTGCCTAGTTTGATTTTGTCCACAGATTTCATGAGTGTTGATGCCTCAAACCAATACCACCTCAAGGTTTCCTTGTTGCCTCTGGTCCCCTACCCACTTCCTTATTGTTCCGTAATGCAGAGATGATGAAACCAGAAACGTTTATTGCATTATGTCCTAAAGTCTTTCTGCTCGGGAACTGTGTTGAGGACATCTGGGCTCATTTTAAAAGCCCATAATATTCGTGATGGTTTAGGTTAACTGCCCGGGCTGGCAGGGGTTCTAGAGCAGGTGTAGCTTGTGTAAGTTCGCCTAAAGGGTGAACACAGTTGTGGGGAGTGTGTGTTTATGTCATGTCTATGATAGTCGTTACTCAACCATCGTTGACCAAAATTTGAAACAAGCCCTTTTTAATTGGCGGCACATTTGCACTGCTCACAGCATCACTGCCATGCAGCTGACACGGACCCCACCATCCTGGGAAAAACAGAGAGTTGGCCGCTGAATAATCATTGCAAATATAACTGTATATTTCTAAATAACATGCATTGAAGGGGCAGCACGGTGGCGCAGCAGGTTAGTGTCGCAGTCACACAGCTCCAGGGACCTGGAGGTTGTGGGTTCGATTCCTGCTCCGGGTGACTGTCTGTGAGGAGTGTGGTGTGTTCTCTCTGTGTCTGCGTGGGTTTCCTCCGGGTGACTGTCTGTGAGGAGTGTGGTGTGTTCTCCCTGTGTCTGTGTGGGTTTCCTCCGGGTGACTGTCTGTGAGGAGTGTGGTGTGTTCTCCCTGTGTCTGCGTGGGTTTCCTCCGGGTGACTGTCTGTGAGGAGTGTGGTGTGTTCTCTCTGTGTCTGCGTGGGTTTCTTCCGTGTGACTGTCTGTGAGGAGTGTGGTGTGTTCTCCCTGTGTCTGTGTGGGTTTCCTCCGGGTGACTGTCTGTGAGGAGTGTGGTGTGTTCTCCCTGTGTCTGCGTGGGTTTCCTCCGGGTGACTGTCTGTGAGGAGTGTGGTGTGTTCTCTCTGTGTCTGCGTGGGTTTCCTCCGTGTGACTGTCTGTGAGGAGTGTGGTGTGTTCTCCCTGTGTCTGTGTGGGTTTCCTCCGGGTGACTGTCTGTGAGGAGTTGGTGTGTTCTCCCTGTGTCCGCTTGGGTTTCCTCCGGGTGACTGTCTGTGAGGAGTGCGGTGTGTTCACCCTGTGTCTGCGTGGGTTTCCTCCGGGTGACTGTCTGTGAGGAGTGTGGTGTGTTCTCCCTGTGTCTGTGTGGGTTTCCTCCGGGTGACTGTCTGTGAGGAGTGTGGTGTGTTCTCCCTGTGTCTGTGTGGGTTTCCTCTGGGTGACTGTCTGTGAGGAGTGTGGTGTGTTCTCCCTGTGTCTGCGTGGGTTTCCTCCGGGTGACTGTCTGTGAGGAGTGTGGTGTGTTCTCCCTGTGTCTGCGTGGGTTTCCTCCGGGTGACTGTCTGTGAGGAGTGTGGTGTGTTCTCTCTGTGTCTGCGTGGGTTTCCTCCGTGTGACTGTCTGTGAGGAGTGTGGTGTGTTCTCCCTGTGTCTGTGTGGGTTTCCTCCGGGTGACTGTCTGTGAGGAGTTGGTGTGTTCTCCCTGTGTCCGCTTGGGTTTCCTCCGGGTGACTGTCTGTGAGGAGTGCGGTGTGTTCACCCTGTGTCTGCGTGGGTTTCCTCCGGGTGACTGTCTGTGAGGAGTGTGGTGTGTTCGCTCTGTGTCTGCGTGGGTTTCCTCCGGGTGACTGTCTGTGAGGAGTTGGTATGTTCTCCCTGTGTCTGCGTGGGTTTCCTCCGGGTGCTCCGGTTTCCTCCCACAGTCCAAAAACACACGTTGGTAGGTGGATTGGCAACTCAAAAGTGTCAGTAGGTGTGAGTGTGTGAGTGAATGTGTGTCTGTGTTGCCCTGTGAAGAATTGGCGCCCCCTCCTGCCTTGCGCCCAATGATTCCAGGTAGGCTCTGGACCCACTGCGACCCTGAATTGGATAAGGATTACAGAAAATGAATGAACGAACATGCAACATAGTCAATAGATTAAAGAAATTATTCTTATGTTTTGAAGGACTGCATCCCCCTCTTTTCAGTTTTCTGTTCCTAATCCTGCAATAGATTAACAGAGAATGACCCATTTCCCAATAATGAAGGATTCAAAATTCACTGACCTTTTTGGAGCTGTGCTCAAGTTGCATTCACTTTCCTTCCTCTGTTCACAGAGCTGCTGTCTGTTTTAACCAGGAGAGCATCAGAGCCACAGTTAAATGGATAAAGGCAGGGAAGAGTCATGGTTAATCCACTGTTTTCCGCAGGTTCAGATCATTGTGATACTCACTCAGAAATGATTCAGAGCTTTGCTTTTTTAAAAAAAAAAATTTAACATGCTCTGCACAAAGTGCTTCCAAACTAAGATTCTGAAATCCAAGAGTTTCAACTCTCTGAATCATTGGCCAAGAGTTCATCCCGACTCCTAGACGCTCACAGATTTGGTTCTTTGGGAGTCAACTAATCAGTAAACACACTTAGACATTATTCTGCCTGTTCTCACTGTGCAGACAAAAGGAGAGATTTGGAACCATCCTCTGAAAAAGTGTTTGAATTTTTCACTGCAATTTCAGCCCTGTGCTGCAGAGGAAAAGGTTTCTTTTTAAGATAAAAACAGAGAGTCGACTCCATTTTAGACTAAAATCTCCTCACCGTCTTAAAGTAAAACACTCTTTCTTCAGGTGTCAGATGGCTGCTCTCAGTGTTGTTTTGTGTCTTTTGTGGTTTTATTCTGAAAACGAAATAACGAAAGGTATGCAAATTTGGTTCCATTCTCAGGAATTGCTCTTGAGAAATTTTGCTGTTCATTGTCCCCCCAAATGAGTGGAGTGTGTGTGTGGAAGTGAGTGGGGAGTGTTCTCCACTATAGACTTACAATGAAGAATAAACGTGTTCATTCAGAGACTACAGATAAATTTGATTCTTTATTTTATGTGAGTTGCATGTCGTAGAAAAAATGTAAAATAATATTTTTGTTGGTTAAAGTAAGGCACGGTGGCGCAGCAGGTTAGTGTCGCAGTCACACAGCTCCAGGGACCTGGAGGTTGTGGGTTCGATTCCTGCTCCGGGTGACTGTCTGTGAGGAGTGTGGTGTGTTCTCCCTGTGTCTGCGTGGGTTTCCTCCGGGTGACTGTCTGTGAGGAGTGTGGTGTGTTCTCCCTGTGTCTGTGTGGGTTTCCTCCGGGTGACTGTCTGTGAGGAGTGTGGTGTGTTCTCCCTGTGTCTGCGTGGGTTTCCTCCGGGTGACTGTCTGTGAGGAGTGTGGTGTGTTCTCTCTGTGTCTGCGTGGGTTTCTTCCGTGTGACTGTCTGTGAGGAGTGTGGTGTGTTCTCCCTGTGTCTGTGTGGGTTTCCTCCGGGTGACTGTCTGTGAGGTGTGTGGTGTGTTCTCCCTGTGTCTGTGTGGGTTTCCTCCGGGTGACTGTCTGTGAGGAGTGTGGTGTGTTCTCCCTGTGTCTGCGTGGGTTTCCTCCGGGTGACTGTCTGTGAGGAGTGTGGTGTGTTCTCCCTGTGTCTGTGTGGGTTTCCTCCGGGTGACTGTCTGTGAGGAGTGTGGTGTGTTCTCTTTGTGTCTGCGTGGGTTTCCTCCGGGTGCTCCGGTTTCCACCCACGGTCCAAAAACACACGTTGGTAGGTGGATTGGCGACTGAAAAGTGTCCGTAGGTGTGAGTGTGTGTGTTGCCCTGTGAAGGACTGGTGCACCCTCCAGGGTGTATTCCCACCTTGTGTCCAATGATTCCAGGTAGGCTCTGGACGAACCACGACCCTGAATTGGATAAGCGGTTACAGATAATGAATGAATGAATGAATTAATGAATGGTTAAAGTAACATTGAACAATTTCCTGGTCCCAGTTCCCATCAGCTTCAGCGACTGTCTGGACATTGATTGCGTAGCACTATAATTTTTAACAAAGTAAATGAAGAAATGTATTTACTCGCTCATTTACATTTGTTCTTGATTGAAAATGACATTGTAGGCAGTCTTTAAAAAATGTGCATGTCTGTATTCCCGAACCCGTTTGCACAACAACACTTTAAGCCAATTTCAAGAAAAAGAAAAAATAGAAAGTGTTCTATCTCTCTCTCTCTCTCTTCATTTATTCCTCCCTCTCTTTCTCTCCCACTTTCTGTTTATTGAATTATGTCGCCTGGCACTGGGGGCAGACAGCGTCTGGTGGTGTCCAGGGCTGTGATGACCTCATTAATATGATAAAGAGCCCGTCATCATGGCTTACCTGGTGTAAAAAGTGTGTGGCACAGCAGAGACCTCAGTTGGCAACACCTGAGATGGAGGATGACCCTCCAAGCGCCATAACTCTCAGCCCTGCTGCCTGGAGATAAAGCCCTGCTCACTCAAGCCTCACAACAGCTCTCAATTCACCCACACAGCAGCACAAAGACAGCATCTCTCTTTGAGCTGAATCAGCTCTCGAAATGATGATGGGGGTGTGTGTGTTGGGGGTTGGGGGGGGGGTGGTGTAAAGAGGTCGGTTTAAAATGTTGTGCTGCATCATGGTGTGTGAACTTTTCTAAGCCTAAGTTCTAAGTTATTAAGGCTTTTCAACACACAATATGAAGAAATACAATTTATAAACACAAATGGATCGTCCCTAGTTTAGAGCAAATAGTCATTTCTGATTAAAAACGTATGATAGAGAGAAACTTTACAGGTCTTTTTTTCCTTTTCTGGGAAAACCAGAGGCCAGTGGAGAAATCATTCTCGGGAAGCTCTTCCAAACCTAGCTGCACACTCTCTGCGCCAGTCTGTTGACCACAGAGAGTGTCCAGGAAGAACAGAGGTCATCAGATTGTGAAAAAGTTGTGATTTGACTTGGGGAGAGTTAAGCAACGTGTTTAAATTTTAAATCCTGGAGCAGAGTCCATATGCACTTGGACTTGGAAAAAAAAATCAGAAATCTATTGAGATGAGGGCTCACGGCCCATTTGGGTCCCTGCCCAGAGGTGGAACAACGGTGTCCTAAGGTAACGTATTAGAATGCATTGACTTCGGCAACGGTTAGAGGTTGCTCCATTTTGTAAGAGGCTCAGACTCAAATGGCTTTGCTGACTCTGTCCTATATATCTATATATAATAAAGGGAAAGAAGGAAAGGGAACTGTCTTACGCTGATCTTTTAGACTTTGTTGTCCACACCACTGTCCAAGAGCTCATCTTAAAGCATAGCCTTAAGGCTTATTGCTCTTTGACTGCAGAGAACACAGTTCCACTGCTTCACCACTAGGGCGGTGCTGTATTGTATCATTCGTGATAATATCAACATCATTTTAATTTATCCATAAGATGACATTATTCATTCATTCATCCATTATCTGTAACCCTTATCCAATTCAGGGTCACAGTGAGTCCAGAGCCTACCTGGAATCATTGGGCACAAGGCGGGAATACACCCTGGAGGGGGCGCCAGTCCTTCACAGACCAACACACACACACACTCATGGACACATTTGAGTCGCCAATCCACCTACCAAAGTGTGTTTTTGGACTGTGGGAGGAAACCGGAGCACCTGGAGGAAACCCACGCAGACACAGAGAGAACACACCACACTCCTCACAGACAGTCACTTGGAGGAAACCCACGCAGACACAGAGAGAACACACCACACTCCTCACAGACAGTCACTTGGAGGAAACCCACGCAGACACAGAGAGAACACACCACACTCCTCACAGACAGTCACTTGGAGGAAACCCACGCAGACACAGAAAGAACACACCACACTCCTCACAGACAGTCACTTGGAGGAAACCCACGCAGACACAGAGAGAACACACCACACTCCTCACAGACAGTCACTTGGAGGAAACCCACACAGACACAGAGAGAACACACCACACTCCTCACAGACAGTCACTTGGAGGAAACCCACGCAGACACAGAGAGAACACACCACACTCCTC
>NC_089820.1:66921326-66926684 GCF_029633855.1 Hoplias malabaricus
TTCAAAGCCTGCAGTGAAGAGAAAGATTTGTGATGAGCACAGACAATTTCAGGAAAAGTGGGAAGTGCAATATTTCTTTGTTGAGCACAGGGGCATCCCGACGTGTCTTATTTGCACAGAGAAAGTTGCAGTGCACAAAGAGTACAATTTGAAACGTCATTACACAACTAGACATGCTGAGGAGTATGCAAAATACCAGGGAGATGAGAGAGCCAACCGGGTTGCTAACCTTAAAACATGTCTACTGAGGCAACAAGATTTCTTTAAGAAAGCAACCAAAGAGAATGATGCAGCAGTCGAAGCTAGCTACGTGGTTAGTGAGATGATTGCTAAAGCAGGAAAGCCATTCTTAGAAGGTGAATTTGTCAAAAAGTGCATATTACAGGCTGCAAGTATTGTCTGTCCAGAAAAGAAAGGTCAGTTTAGCAACATCAGCCTTTCTGCCAACACCGTGGCAGAGCGCATTTCTGACCTGTCAAGTGACGTTTATGATCAACTGTGTGAGAAAGCAAAATGTTTCAGTGTATACTCAGTCGCTCTTGATGAGTCCACAGACATCACCGACACTGCCCAGCTCGCAATCTATGTCCGTGGTGTTGATGACAATTTTGAAGTCACAGAGGAGTTGCTCACAGTAATTCCAATGCATGGCCAGACCACCGCTCAGGAGATATTTCACCAGCTGTGTGATGCCATTGAGAATGCCGGTTTGCCATGGAAGAGGTTTGTTGGAATAACAACCGATGGAGCGCCATCAATGACAGGGAGGAAAAATGGACTGGTGGCACTTGTTAAAAAAAAACTGGAAGAGGAGAGTGTGGAAGAGGCCATTGCTCTGCACTGCATTATCCATCAGCAGGCCCTTTGCAGCAAATGCCTGAAGTTTGACAATGTGATGTCTGTAGTTGTGAAATGCATCAACCAAATCAGATCCAGGAGCTTAAAGCACAGAAGGTTCCGTGCTTTATTAGAGGAAATGGAGTCAGAATATGGGGATGTGCTCTACTTCACCGAGGTACGTTGGCTCAGCAGGGGAAACATATTGAAGAGATTTTTTGAGTTGAGAGCGGAAGTGAAAGCCTTCATGGAGAAAGATGGGGTTGCTGTTCCCATGCTAAGTGATCCCAAATGGCTCATGGACTTAGCTTTTCTTGTTGATATTACACATGAGCTTAATGTACTGAACAAGAAGTTACAAGGCCAGGGGCAACTTGTCAGTGCTGCCTATGACAACGTGAGAGCATTCTCTGCGAAACTTATGTTATGGAAAGCCCAGCTTTCTCAAACAAACCTTTGCCATTTCCCAGCATGCAAGGCACTCATGGATGCAGGCACACCATTCAGTGGTGAGAAGTATGTGGATGCCATTTTGATGCTACAGGAGGAATTTGATCATAGATTTGCAGACTTCAAGACGCACAGAGCCGCATTTCAAATTTTTGCGGACCCCTTCTCCTTTGATGTGCAAGATGCCCCCCCTGTGCTTCAAATGGAGCTCATTGACCTGCAGTGCAACTCTGAACTCAGAGCCAAGTTCAGGGAGGTGAGTGGAAAAGCAGACAAGCTCGGGCAATTTTTGAGAGAATTGCCTCCCAGCTTCCCTGAGCTTTCCCGAATGTTCAAGCGGACCATGTGTCTTTTTGGGAGCACATACTTGTGTGAAAAGCTCTTCTCTACCTTGAACTTCAATAAGTCCAAGTACAGGTCCAGACTTACTGACGAGCATCTTCAAGCCCTACTGAGGGTCTCAACTGCCTCCTCCCTTAAGCCAAATGTGGCTCGGCTATGCAAGAGGAAGCGCTGCCAGATCTCTAGCAGTTAGAAGTAGGCAGAAGAAGCCAAGTTCATAACTGTTTATGTTCAATGTTCCATTCATGTTCAGAAAGTTAAAGGTTAAAGAACTGTTAATACAGACATTTGAATCTGAATAATAATAATTACATTTCTCTAGTCAGCAACTATATGTGGTTTCTTCAGTGTTCTACATCTGCTGTATTATTATTATTATTATCATTATCATTATTATTATTTTCATTTTATTTATTTATTACTGATTGATTTTATTTATTTTCTTATGAATTGTTAATTTATTTATTTTTTCATCTTATTTTGTGTTAAAAAATAAAAATAAAGACATTTGATAACATTGGAATGTTTTTGTAAGAGCTTTTCTTGTGGAAAACCTGATGCGGCCCAGCCTCACCCAGACTCTACCTCCAGCGGCCCCCGGGTAAATTGAGTTTGAGACCCCTGATCTAAATGGAATCAGTGGGTGTCTTTGGTCTCTATTGCCTCTTTTCCACTGCATGTTTCCTACTCTACTGGACTAGAGCTGACTGTACTCCGCTTTCTTTGCATTTTCCTTACGTAAATCATGATGAAATGTAGATATCCAGCACAAACTTGCCATCTGTAAAATCTCCAAGCTACAACAGAGACCACATTTGGTTTTATCTGACTCACAAAGGCAGCTTGTAAAAGTGGGGGCAGCCGTGGCCTGGTGGTTAGGGAGCTGGGCGTGTAGCCAGAAGGCCCCAGAGCAAGCAGGTCATAACGGAAGTGCCCTTGAGCAAGGCACCTAACCCCAACTGCTCCCCGGGGGCTGTGGCTAGGGCTGTTCACTGCTCTGGGCATGTGTTTCAGTGCACGGATTGGGTTAAATGCTGAGAACAAACTGCTCTGTGCGAAAGCACAGTGGCCAATAAAGTGATTCTAATTCTAAAAAACAATTACACTGTGGTCTTTTGAATAGGTTCAAACTCTCTTTGGATCGGTGGCGGATGAAAGCACCCAGCGAGAGGAACAAAGAAGGAAAAAAGCTCTTCTCATCTGTCTGAACTGATGACAGTGCAGTGTTTAGTACCAAACAACAACAATAACAACATTTGAATAAACAGTAAACAACATTTAACCTTACAACTGCCATTGTTGTAGTTTCCAAAGCCTGCTGTTCCTCTTAGAGACCAGTGCTGTGTCTGAAACTGTGATCGAGTCACTATATAGTGCACTATTTTTTTGTTTTTTTGGGGTGTTCAGCCATTTTGTAATAGTAGCACTCAAACAATCCCACAATGCACTGCATAAAGTAGTGTACAACCCATGTACACTAGCAGATATCAGATTACCCATAATACACGGCATTGTTCGGTAAAAACCCTTGAGGAAGTGTCCAAAATCATTCACTACCCACCTGAATTCAGTTCTCTAACTATACAGTGAATAATGTAGGGTGTCCATTTTGGGGCAGCTGTAGTAGTGGCAACTAACCAGGGACCAGGGTCCACCATCTCACAACATTTCTGGAACATAAACCTTGGACTAAATGTATGTCAACTATGTATAACCTAATCCCTAAACCCAACTCAGCCTTACCCTACTTCATACAGGAAGTTATTGTTGCAGTCTGTCATTTCACACTTATTAGCCCCAAACAAGACAAACATGGGAATTTTAGATACATGCAACATAAAAAAATATTCTAACCATCCATCATTCATCATATCTGTAACTGCTATTCAATTCAGGGTCATGGTGGGACCAGAGCCTACCTGTAATCATTGGGCGCAAGGCGGGAATACACCCTGGAGGGGGCGCCAGTCCTTCACAGGGCAACACACACTCACACATTCACTCACACCTACGGACACTTTTTGAGTCGCCAATCAACCTACCAACGTGTGTTTTTGGACTGTGGGAGGAAACCAGAGCATCCGGAGGAAACCCACGCAGACACAGGGAGAACACACCACACTCCTCACAGACAGGCACCCGGAGGAAACCCACACAGACACAGGAGAACACACCACACTCCTCACAGACAGGCACCCGGAGGAAACCCACAGAGAGAACACACCACAGAGCGGGAATCGAACCCACAACCTCCAGGTCCCTGGAGCTGTGTGACTGCGACACTAACCTGCTGCACACCGTGCCGCCCTATATCTAACCATTTATAATAAATTTTTACCATTCATTTTACCATTTATATTAAATTGTATATTAAATTTACTGATACAGCACTTCATAAACAATCCCAACGTTTTTAGCACCGGTTGTTTACAGACAGCGCAGGGCTCTAGTGCACTTCCCTTAAATCAAATTGAGCTCAAAGCAATGGAGCAATGAAGCTGTGAAGGCAGCCAGAGCACACTTGATTGCACTTTGGCACCGTTTTAGCAACACTTGAAACAAAGCACAATGACAGCCACACTTCCATATTCATCCACACATGCACACACACACACACACACACTCTCACAAGGGTGTGTTCGGACACACTGGGTCTTTAAGCACTTGTTGTTCCCTTTCAGCTCTCCCTAGAGCGTCCAATTTAATCATTAGCTCTCGACAGGAATTCCCACAATCAGTCCTCTCGCCTGCCGCCTGTTCCCATGGATACGACTCCAGAAGTGGGATTCGGGTGGGAGGAACCTTCCAATGGGACGAGAGACAGTTTGATTTGGCTGCTACATCAGATTTCGGTCCGCTTTCTTTTACCGAATGCCCGTGAGTGTACCAGCAAGTCTCAATGTGTTTAATGGAATGTGGGCAGAACGACACCAGGACGCAAAAACATTGCGCAAGTTCTGCTTGAGCTGTGGATTAAATCTGAACAGAAATCATTTTAGAAACACTCAGAGTTTCAGGTATTTCACTTCAATGAGATTGTTCTACTGATATCATCAACCTGCTAATTCAGTCGGTTTCTGAATTAGTGTGTCTTGCACTCTGACAAAAAGGGGTTCTTTGAGGGTTCTTTATTAAAGACATTTAGAGCCCTTGATTAATATATAGAAGCATTTACAGAGTGAATGTTTTTTTTTTTTTGTCAAATTAAATATTTCATTCATCCATTCATTATCTGTAACCCTTATCCAGTTCAGGGTCACGGTGGGTCCAGAGTCTACTGGAATCATTGGGACGCAAGGGGGAATACACCCTGGAGGGGCCGCCAGTCCTTCACAGGGCAACACACACACTCACACATTCACTCACACACTCACACCTACAGACACTTTTGAGTCACCAATCCACCTACCAACATGTGTTTTTAGACTGTGGGAGGAAACCGGGTGACTGTCTGTGAGGGAGTGTGGTGTGTCCTCTCTGTGTCTGTGTGGGTTTCCTCGGGGTGACTGTCTGTGAGGAGTGTGGTGTGTCCCTCCTGTGTCTGCGTGGGTTTCTTCCGGGTGACTGTCTGTGAGGAGTGTGGTGTGTCCTCCCTGTGTCTGCGTGGGTTTCCTCCAGGTGACTGTCTGTGAGGAGTGTGGTGTGTCCTCCTGTGTCTGCGTGGGTTTCTTCCGGGTGACTGTCTGTGAGGAGTGTGGTGTGTTCTCCCTGTGTCCTGTGTGGGTTTCA